>NW_019513825.1:0-519 GCF_002814215.2 Seriola lalandi dorsalis
CAGCGCAGTCTGCCAGCAGACTTTCTTCCGTAGGCACTCTCGAGATCTGGTCAGCCGGTCCTGGTAAGGTGTGTAGCCGGAGGGCCGGAGGTTGACGATGGAATAAGCGCTAGTATTTAATTTACTCTGCCAGGTAAGTTGGAAGGAATTGGTGTTGGCCAAACGACATAAAACCTTCAAAATCTTCTAGACAAAAGTTGAATTTGTCGAAAAAGAAAACGACGACATTCCTTATACGCACCTGTGTGTGATTCAATTTGGAAGGCTTGGCTTGCTGAAGTAGTAAAGACAAAAATCGCGCACAAAAGTATAAGAAAATTGAGGACAAAAAACACGAGGTTGTTACCAAAGTAACAAAGTAAAGTTTAGACTAGAAACAAACGTGAGCTAGTGCACAAGTGAGCGACAAGAACGTAAGAGATGAGACATAAGAGTAAGAGAGCGTGCCCTGGAGTATCCTGCTGTTTTAATCCTCGGGGTGTGTGTAGCCAGGGGGGGCCTTGACAGTTGTTGCCACCC
>NW_019513826.1:0-650 GCF_002814215.2 Seriola lalandi dorsalis
TGCTGGATCTGTTCAAACTCATTGATCCCAGCACCATGAATCTGATTCTTCACATCCACATCGAAACTTCGTTTAAAAGATAAGAGAATTTAACGGGGTCTTCTCTGGACCCAGGTGTTCTGGCTTCAACCCGACCTTCTGGTTAAAGACTGTCAGAGGCCTGAAACACCTGAAACACCTGAAACACCTGAAACACCTGAAACACCTGACACACGAGTCGATGTAAAACTACAGTCTGTTTTTCCTGCGACACTGAAACAGGCTGTGAGAGAAACCTCACTCCTCTCTCACAGGCAGAGAGGATGCTGGGACTGCAGCCTGGAGCCACAGCGCCCCCTGCAGAGGCAGCGAGGAACTGCAGGAGGAGGAGGAGTGTTTACAGAAAACACTGACACTGTGAAACAGAAAATAGAATCTGGTTGAAGGTAAACCTCCTTTAAAAACTATTGTTGTAAGTAAGTTTGATATAAACAACAACAAGATTTACCTGTGTGACCTCATCATCACTTTTATACAACACAGCTCTGATAATAATAATGAGAATAAAACATTTTATTCACAGAGTTTATTTACACTGTGTGACAGTGCAGCTGCTCGTTAGTGGCTCTCTGGTTCTTTATGTGTTTGTTTCTCAGGTTCTGTCGTCAAGT
>NW_019513827.1:0-644 GCF_002814215.2 Seriola lalandi dorsalis
TTTTTTACTGACTCAGTGATAAAATGGACTTTAGGTTTATTTTCATATTATTACATGTACAAAACGTTGTTGTCGAAACACATCAACAACAAAGGCTTGTCTGGACTTCTGTGCAGAAACAACAGGATGTGGAACAAGGAGAAGCAGAGTCCGCCTGCCGACCGGTGAGTTTCATGTTTTATAATAAAGTAATAATAGAAAACGCTTTAATAACTAACAGCAGTTGATATGAAAGCTCAGGTGTTTTTCTCCTCAGGGGACATGCCGTCGCCATCATCATCTTCTTACTTGGTTTGGGAACTCTGCTGCCGTGGAACTTCTTCATCACGGCCTCCCAGGTTTCCCGCCCACGCCTTCACCTTCATGTGACACAGAACGAAAGTGTTTGTGCGTCCTGTGGAAACACTTTGGTTTTTTAAATCAAACTTTATTTTCTTCTTTTTTTCCTCTTTAAGTATTTTAACGGACGCCTCATGGTTGCCAACGCCACCTCTAACGCCACGTCAGGCGGCGCCACTAAAGATTACAACTATGACAGCTGGATGGCTTTGCTTTCCCAGCTGCCCCTGCTGCTCTTCACGCTGCTCAACTCTTTCCTGTATCAGTGGTCAGTTAATCACAACTTTATTTAAACAATAAAACAC
>NW_019513828.1:0-475 GCF_002814215.2 Seriola lalandi dorsalis
TACATTTTCCTAGTTGTCAACAAATCTCATGAAAAGTCTACAAACCATCAGTGTGTTAGTTTGTCTGTTCAACTTTCTCAGCCAATCTTTGACTTCAACTCAAGCTAATTTGTTTCAATATATAACAAAATGCTTGAAACCTGTCACAAATATACATTTTTGTTTTTATAAAAGACTAAATTATTTATTTGGTTTGTTCATGGATGTATTTGTTGACAATAAAAAAAAAAAAGAATATAACAAAAGATTCATCCCTTAATCTAGACTATGCTGCCACTTGTGACACAACAACAACAACAACAACAACAATAATAATAATAATAATACCCAAAGCTCAGAGTTGTTGCGTTAAAAACTTTGTTCAATTAATCTTTGTCTCCGGGATAAATCTATACAACCACTAGTTTTAAAAAAGGGTAAATCATTTTTTTTTCATGGATGTATTTGTTGACAATTAAAATAAAATTGAACACAA
>NW_019513829.1:0-370 GCF_002814215.2 Seriola lalandi dorsalis
TGAAGGAAGAAGCCTGGATACTTCAACATGTAGACAAAGTAACAAGCCAGTGTGACCTGTGAAGGTCAGGAAAGTGTTTATGTGTTGTGTTGCAACCTGTAGATGTTGTGGAATAAGGGAAGCAACATTTAGCCAATATCATCAGGCGAGTTCTGCCTTTTATTGTTTAACAACCAAAACAGTTTAGAAATACAACACAAAGGAATCACATGAGCCGAAGAACAAAGGGGAAAGGGCCGCGGGTGGCGCCAAATCATAAAACAAAACAAAACAAACCCTGCTTCCT
This sequence comes from Seriola lalandi dorsalis, assembly GCF_002814215.2. Lineage (NCBI taxonomy): Eukaryota > Metazoa > Chordata > Actinopteri > Carangiformes > Carangidae > Seriola > Seriola lalandi. The sequence continues at coordinate 287 of NW_019513829.1, forward strand.
AACCCGACCAATCCCCACTACTACAGAGGAAAACAAATGAAAATAAAAACCCTACCTACCAATCTTATCTGTCAAAACAAATTA
>NW_019513830.1:0-502 GCF_002814215.2 Seriola lalandi dorsalis
GACTGGACTGCATTTATATAGCCTTAACGGCCACTCAAAGCACATACATACAGAGTTTCTCTATCACAGACACTCACTCATACACTGACGGTACATCTGGGGAAGTTTGGGGTCCAGTATCTTACCCAAGGACAAATGGACTGGAAGAGCCTGGGACCCAGCAACAGGAGATAGAGTGTAAAAAACACTAAATGATTTCACAGGTTATCAGCCTGATTGTGTATGCAACACAAGCTAGACACAAAATCCACACATAAACATACAATTCTAACCCATCTGTTACCACAACCTGGCAACCCACAACCTGATTCAAGTGGTGTGTGCAGCTTCAAAACATATATAGGAATTAATTAACTGTTAAATTTACAAGCTTAATAAAATTTGTTAATTTCATGTTCATGTAATGTTTATCAAATAAATGACAAATCTAAATTGATTTGATGAATTTTGTTATGTATTTATTATGTGTGTATGTTATGAATATCATTTATGTATTTGCTTT
>NW_019513831.1:0-507 GCF_002814215.2 Seriola lalandi dorsalis
ATATACTATATTTCACTGCTGCCTCTCCAGACTGCAGCAGGACGGATTTATTCCATCCATGTAGCAGCGTCTGACTGCCTGTCTGCTTCAGAGAGCAGCAACCCTGACACCGAACACTCACAGGGCACCGAGCGTCCAGGAGCAGAGGTTAAGCACTTGCCACAAACTCCTCAAAGGTGAACAGAAAGCCATTATCTAAACCAAACAACTGCTCAAGGTCGAACAGCTGAATATCATAAGTCCACCCCCCCCCCATGGCATCTGCTCGGAATCAAACATGCTTAGTAGTCTACCCCTCTCTCTCTGCCTCTTTTTCCTCTTTCCCATTTGTACAAAGGTGCAGAATCATTGAACACAACCCGCAGCAGGTCGCCACGAGCTTCTGATGTTTCAGGATGTGGAGTCACGTTCTTGGTTTCCACTCTGCAGGATGAAAAGAAAAATGTCGGCTTTACGGTTCAAGCTTTAACACCTGACAGCTGAACAGAAATAGAGAGCGAAGTCGCG
>NW_019513832.1:0-1136 GCF_002814215.2 Seriola lalandi dorsalis
TTTGTATTGAAACAGGAACAGTTTTCATGCTGTTTACTCTCCTGATAAAAACACTGAATGCCATTTTATTTTCACTGGATCACTGCTGTGAGCTGTCGGAGGACGCAGAAAAAGTCTAGCTTCTATCTGCTCTTTAACTGACACCAGGATCAACATCATCTCTTGACAAAGATGACAGGCAAGCACCTGATGTGTCTAATGCAGAACTAATGTGCTAAGTGCCAGCACTGACTTTAATCAGCTAATCAGGTATTGGCTATAATGCGATAGATGCCACGTTAGATACAGCTTCTGTGTACAGCAGCGTTTCTGTGACCGGTCACGGTCGCCCACTGAAGTAGTTTGTAGTGCCGCAGCGTCGCCGGCCCACGGAGACGGGAGGTGTCATGGAGACAGAAAATAACAACTCTGTGCATGTGATTTATTGATTCATGAGCTGGACTTTGCAAAACTAATCACCTTCATGCCGACAGTTTGTCTTGTGTGTCCCTTCACGCTCTCTCCGTGCATTGCTTTGGTTTAGTAGAGTTTTATTTAGATCTTGGACTTTGACACTTCAGGTTTCTGCTGTTTAAACACAACGTTTGGCCTGAAATGTCATGAAATGTCATCTACAGGATCACTGACGCTGTAAAACTTCAGTGATACTGTGGATGTCGTCCACTTCATCAAAACTTCATAAATATCTTCTTCAAACTCCTGGCAGACTGATGGCACCGCGCTGAATGCTGAGGCAGTTTACTATAACGTACTACAATTCAAGAGCACAAATTATAAAGTTCTTGACGCCATTATCTTACATTAAAATGATCTGTACAAGTTCTGCAGTGTAGCGTGAAGATTTTAGATTTGGACTTCTAATCAATTCGTTATTTAATTCCTTTTTTCCGAGCAGAACTTGCAAAGGTTTTCACTCGCTGCTTTTCTGTTATTGTAAAGTAAATATCTTTTTGTTGTTGTTGTGCAGTAGTTTGAAGACACGACCTCGGGCTCTGGAAAGTTGTGATAGGTCCAAATCATTATCTCAAATTGGCAAATTAATTGATATTAAAAAATGAAAATGATGGAATAGAAAAATGGGAAAACTGATAATTATAATTGAGTTAGTGTTTGTCATTTGCTGTAAAACAGAAGCT
>NW_019513833.1:0-524 GCF_002814215.2 Seriola lalandi dorsalis
GCCATACTATACTATGACGTTTTTTGACATTTTATGCCATACTATACAATGACGTTTTTTGACAATTTTATGCCATACTATACTATGACGTTTTTTGACAATTTCATGCTTTACTATACTATGACATTTTGATGTCTCACTATACTGTGGTGTTTGATGCCTTAATATAATATGACGTTTTTTGATATTTTCGTGCCATATTATACTATGACGTTTTTTTGAAAATTTATGCCATACTATACTATGACGTTTTCTGACATTTTTATGCCATACTAAACTATGAAGTTTCATTCCATACTATACTATGACGTTTTTTGACAATTTTACGCTAAACTATACTATGACGTTTTTTGACGTTTTATGCCATACTATACTATGACGTTTTTTGACGTTTTATGCCATACTATAATATGACGTTTTTTGATATTTTCGTGCCATATTATACTATGATGTTTTTTTGAAAATTTTATGCCATACTATACTATGACGTTTTTATACATTTTTATGCCATACTATACTATGAC
>NW_019513834.1:0-902 GCF_002814215.2 Seriola lalandi dorsalis
GTAAAATTGTCAAAAAACGTCATAGTATAGTATGGAATGAAACTTCATAGTTTAGTATGGCATAAAAATGTCAAAAAACGTCATAGTATAGTATGGCATAAAATTGTCAAAAATTGTCATAGTATAGTATGACATAAAAATGTCAAAAAAACGTCATAGTATAGTGTGGCATAAAATTTTCAAAAAAACGTCATAGTATAGTATGGCATAAAACGTCAAAAAAAGACATTGTATAGTATGGCATGAAACGTCATAGTATAGTGTGGCATAAAACGTCAAAAAACGTCATAGTATAGTATGGCATGAAATTGTCAAAAAACGTCATAGTATAGTGTGGCATAAATTTTTCAATAAAACGTCATAGTATAGTATGGCATAAAAATGTCAAAAAACGTCATAGTATAGTATGGGATAAAAAGTCATAATGAACGTAATATGTATGGACTGTATTGTCCTCAGTAAACCCATGGCATTACAGGGATAATATGCAGTTTCCCTTCAGAAAGGCCCCAGATCAGCCTTGAACCCACAATCCTCTGGTTGAGAGGTGACAGCTCTAACCCCTGACCCACAGTAAAAGCTCATCATCCTTCTCTCGTATGTGACGTATAAAAAAGATAAAGCATTTTAAGGCATAAAAATGTCAAAAAAAGGTCATAGTATAGTATGGCATAAAACGTCAAAAAAACGTCAATGTATAGTGTGGCATAAAATTTCAAAAAAACGTCATATTATAGTATGGCATAAAACGTCAAAAAACGACATTGTACAGTATGGCATGAAACGTCATAGTATAGTGTGGCATAAAACGTCAAAAATGTCATAGTATAGTATGGCATGAAATTGTCAAAAAACGTCATAGTATAGTGTGGCATAAATTTTTCAAAAAAACGTCATAGTAT
>NW_019513835.1:0-502 GCF_002814215.2 Seriola lalandi dorsalis
TTGAAGTTCTGCTCTGCAAACAAAATGAAATAATATTCAGCATATAAAGTTAAATTTCAACAATCCCTCATTTATTCTTCTTCAGTGTCAAGATCAACTTCTGCAGAGCAAAATAAACCATCGCAGCGATCATGACTCCTTCATTTGATTTTATGTTTTATCCTTTAATTGACTTATTATTCAAATTAAACATCCTCTAGAAAACAACTGGGGAGTTGTAAATTAGATGCAACAATAGAAAATTGGTTATAACTTTAGTTCATACAACAGTGCATTTGTTATATAAAAGATTTACTTACTCTCCCACTGCGTTGTTGTTTCCTTGTTGACCTGAGATGTTTTGAGTCCAAAGAACAACATCATCAATACAAACGACAAACAAGAAATGACTTAAAAATTAAACATTAAAAAAGTAAACAGGATATTATATTACCTTGTCTTCTTCTACAGCGCAGTACCAGACCAACTGCTACGATTACTATGACCAAAATGCCTCCAATCA
>NW_019513836.1:0-697 GCF_002814215.2 Seriola lalandi dorsalis
CCAGACCAGAGCTGACGTCCCCTCCTCAGTCTCAGAGGGGTGGAGGCAGCAGGTGAAGGGTGTGTCAGAGTCAGGCAGCCTCATGCTGCAGAACTTATCTCCACATCATGAGGGAACATACACCTGTGAACTGAGTGATGCTGAGGAGACACTGATGACCAACACCTTTCTCAGGATAGAGAATCCAGGTGAGGCAGCTTTAAGTGAGGAACTGTTATTATCTGTGTGACCTAAACACAAAACACCATCATGAGGCATCGAGGGACAGTTCAAGTAACTGACTCTTTTTCTATTTCTGGGAATTCAATCAATGTTCCAGGTATCATACCCGGGGTGATTGGAGGCATCGTGGTCATCGTGGTAATCGTAGCAGTTGGTCTGATACTGTACTGTTGCAAAAGACTTGGTAAAATAATATCCTGTTTACACTTCTTAATTCAAGTCTTGTTTGTTGTTTGTATTGATAATGTTGTTTTTTGGACTCAAATCATCTCAGGTCAACAAAGAAACAACAACGCAGTGGGAGAGTAAGTTAATCTTTTATATAACAAATGCACTGTTGTATGAACTAAAGTTAAAACCAGTTTTCTATTGTTGCATCTAATTTACAACTCCCCAGTTGTTTTCTTAGAGGATGTTGTAATTTCATCAATAAGTCAATTAAATATCAAATCAAATGAAGGAGTCATGATCGCTG
>NW_019513837.1:0-550 GCF_002814215.2 Seriola lalandi dorsalis
TGTCATAGTCTCGTAGGGCATGAAAAAGACATAGTATAGCAAGGCATAAAATTCTTAAAAATGACATAGTATAATAAAAGCATAAAATTCATAAAAACGACATAGTATAGTAAGGCATAAAAGGTCATAAAAATTTCATAAAATAGCAAGGCATAAAAAGTCATAAAAATGTCATTGTATAATGAGGCATAAAAAATCATAAAAATGTCATAGTATAGCAAGGCATAAAATGTCATAAAATGGTCATAGTATAATAAGGCATAAAAAATCATGAAAATGTCATAGTCTCGTAAGGTATGAAAAAGACATAGTATAGCAAAGCATAAAATTCTTAAAAAACGACATAGTATAATAAGGCATAGAAATTCATAAAAACTACATAGTATAGTAAGGCATGAAAAGTCATAAAAATGTCATAGTATAGCAAGGCATAAAATGTCATAAAATGGTCATAGTATAATAAGGCATAAAAAATCATGAAAATGTCATAGTATAGCAAGGCATAAAATTCATAAAAACGACATAAGTAAGGCATAAAAAGTCACAAAAA
>NW_019513838.1:0-545 GCF_002814215.2 Seriola lalandi dorsalis
AATTTTTTATGCCTTACTATAATATGATGGTTTATGCCTTAATATACAATGACACTTTATGCCTTACTGTAATATGACCTTTTTTGACATTTTTATGCCATATTATAACATGACATTTTTTTGACATTTTTACGACATACTATACTATGTTTTTTTTTACGTTTTTATGCCTTATTACAATATGACATTTTTTTGACATTTTTATGTCACACTATACTATGACGTTTTTTGAAGTTTTTATGCTTTACTATGATAAGACGGTTTATTCTTTAATATGCTATAACACTTCAGGCCTTACTATAATATGACCTTTTTTGACATTTTTATGCCATATTATAATATGACATATTTTCACAATTTTACGACATGCTATACTATGACATTTTTTTGAATTTTTTTGTCTTTGAATAATATGACGGTTTATGCCTTAATATGCTATAACACTTCATGCCTTACTATAATATGACCTTTTTCGACATTTTTATGCCATATTATAATATGACATTTTTTTGACATTTTTACGACATACTATACTATGACGTTTT
>NW_019513839.1:0-450 GCF_002814215.2 Seriola lalandi dorsalis
GTCTGTCTGAACACCTGTCTGTCTGTACACCTGTCTGTCTTAAAACCTGTCTGTCTGAACACCTGTCTGTGTGTACACCTGTCTGTCTGAACACCTGTCTGTGTGTACAACTGTCTGTCTGAACACCTGTCTGTGTACACCTGTCTGAACACCTGTATATGTGTACTCCTGTCTGTCTGAACACCAAATCTGAACACCTGTCTGTGTGTACACCTGTCTTTCTGAACACCTGTCTGTGTACACCTGTCTGAACACCTGTCTGTGTGAACAACTGTCTGTGTGTACACCTGTCTGTCTGAACTGTCTGTGTGTACACCTGTCTGTCTGAACACCTGTTTGTGTGTACACCTGTCTTTCTGAACACCTGTCTGTGTACACCTGTCTGAACACCTGTCTGTGTGTACACCTGTCTGTCTGAACAACTGTCTGTGTGTACACCTGTCTGTCTGA
>NW_019513840.1:0-580 GCF_002814215.2 Seriola lalandi dorsalis
ACACCTGTCTCTGTGTACACCTTTCTGTCTGAACACCAAATCTAGACACCTGTCTGGGTGTACACCTGTCTGTCTTAACACCTGTCTGTGTACATCTGTCTGAACACCTGTCTGTGTGTACACTTGTCTGTCTGAACAACTGTCTGTGTGTACTCCTGTCTGTCTGAACACCAAATCTGAACACCTGTCTGTGTGTACACCTGTCTGTCTGAACACCTGTCTGTGTACACCTGTCTGAACACCTGTCTGTGTGTACACCTGTCTGTCTGAACAACTGTCTGTGTGTACACCTGTCTGTCTGAACTGTCTGTGTGTACACCTGTCTGTCTGAACACCTGTCTGTCTGTACACCTGTCTGTCTTAAAACCTGTCTGTCTGAACACCTGTCTGTGTGTACACCTGTCTGTCTGAACACCTGTCTGTGTGTACAACTGTCTGTCTGAACACCTGTCTGTGTACACCTGTCTGAACACCTGTATATGTGTACTCCTGTCTGTCTGAACACCAAATCTGAACACCTGTCTGTGTGTACACCTGTCTTTCTGAACACCTGTCTGTGTACACCTGTCTGAACACCTGT
>NW_019513841.1:0-558 GCF_002814215.2 Seriola lalandi dorsalis
AAAACATAAAAATTAAAGTAAAACATCCAAATTCAAATGAAGTGTAAAAACAATAAAATTACAGAAAGATTAATTAATATTTCCACAGAGAAAAACTGCTGTTTTACAGACTTTTACTACGTTATTATGATCAAACACCGTCAATAAAGTGAATCCATTCACGTTTCTACAGAGAAAAACGTATTTTATTGTCAGTCACTCAGTCAGTCAGTGAGTCAGTCAGTCAGTGAGTCAGTCAGTCAGTGAGTCAGTCAGTCAGTGAGTCAGTCAGTCAGTCAGGGTCAGTGCTGCTGCGGTCCAGCCACAAATCTGACCACATGACTCTCTTCTCTGAAACGTCCCCTGGCCACTTGTTGTGTTCAGAATACAATTGAAACTCTCTCCTCTTGGTCACAGAGCAGCTGCTGGTCTGGCTTCACACAACATCTCACACATGCTGTTGTTTACAATCCCAGATCACATGCTGGAAATCTCCATGTACATATAAGATGTTGTTTAATACTTTTATCATATATTATTATTATCATCCCCATATAAGATGTTTTACCCTCCTCTTCC
>NW_019513842.1:0-476 GCF_002814215.2 Seriola lalandi dorsalis
AGTAACTTCTTCGCTAAGAGGCTGCATGATTATGAATGTCTCTGATTAGAAGGAGTTGCCTCCTCAGGATCCATGTGTAATTCAAGTAAGACTGTTATTTATATGGTTGTTTCCTTGTTTGTTTGGGTAGAATCTTGTAACAACATGCAGCATAGTTAGGGCCAGATTGGATTATAAGCTTTCTGTTGTACCCCGTCTCAGATGCCATTCTCCGGTCAGGAGAGCAGGATTCAACACGGACTGCTTTGTCAACAATCTATGGCTTTTCTGCTGCTATAGACCGGTTATGCAGTGTCTTAAACATGAATGGGTTTAATCACAATTTGAGACACTCACAGAACTACACAGCAGAGCCATTAGGTCATGGTTAGCAAAGCTCCCAATATTAGCATTTACAGGCAGTGTGCAGGAGGCCTGGTGACACAGTCAGCGTGAACATTAATCCTCGCTCTCTCTCTCTCTCTCTCTCTCTCTCT
>NW_019513844.1:0-460 GCF_002814215.2 Seriola lalandi dorsalis
AGAGAGAGACAGACAGACAAAGAGAGGACAAGAGAGAGAGAGAGAGACAGATATAGAGAGAGACAGACAGACAAAGAGAGGACAAGAGAGAGAGAGAGAGACAGATATAGAGAGAGACAGACAGACAAAGAGAGGACAAGAGAGAGAGAGAGAGACAGATATAGAGAGAGACAGACAGACAAAGAGAGGACAAGAGAGAGAGAGAGAGACAGATATAGAGAGAGACAGACAGACAAAGAGAGGACAAGAGAGAGAGAGACAGACAGACAGACAGAGGACAAGAGAGAGAGAGAGAGAGAGACACAGAGAGAGAGCTGGACTCAGTCCTCTGAGGTCTCTGGTGAGAATATTTAACCCTGAGAGGTTGACTGGACACGCATACTGAATGGTGTGTGTGTGTGTGTGTGAGTGTGTGTGTGTGTGTGTGTGTGTGTGTGTGTGTGTGTGTGTGTGTGTGTGT
>NW_019513845.1:0-577 GCF_002814215.2 Seriola lalandi dorsalis
CCTCTGTCCTCTTTCCTCTGTCCTCTTTCCTCTGTCCTCTTTCCTCTGTCCTCTGTCCTCTTTCCTCTGTCCTCTTTCCTCTGTCCTCTTTCATCTGTCCTCAGTCCTCTGTCCTCAGTCCTCTGTCCTCAGACCTCTGTCCTCAGACCTCAGTCTTCTGTCCTCAGTCCTCAGACCTCAGACCTCTGTCCTCAGACCTCAGTCTTCTGTCCTCAGTCCTCAGACCTCTGTCCTCAGACCTAATGAGTCCCAAATCAGAAACAAAGACATTTTGGGAAAAATGAAACAAATAAATAAATAGATGAATGAATGAATAAATAAATGAAGTGATGATGGTGAGCTCGGTGCGAGCAGCTGAACGTGACTCAGCAGCTCTTCTCTCACTCTGTGTGAGCTTGGACTCAGACTGAGGACGTGTTCATCCTCAGCTCAGACCAGGACACAGAGGACATTAGGATGCAGCCTCTGCAGTTGTGAATAAGTGAGTGAATTGAGCTCAGCAGCGAGCTTTGATCTGAATCAACACTCTGCTGCCGTGCCACAGTCAGGAGTGTGGCCGTGCATACTAACCACAGCA
>NW_019513846.1:0-469 GCF_002814215.2 Seriola lalandi dorsalis
AATCTCCGCAAAAGGACAGCGGTGCTGCACGAGCGTCCGCACGCTCTGAGCGCCGTCTCCACCCGAGACGCGGTGCCAGTTAATCATGAATTCAATTTATTTGTTGCTTTTTTTTTTCTTTTTAATTATCTAAAAATAGAAAAAAAGATTTAACCGAGATAAAAGAGCAACACGTGGAACCGGAGCGTGAATGACTGAAATTATTAATTATCAAAATTTTCATGATTAGTCTTTTTCAGTCTCTCTCCATCTCAGCCATGAGAGCAACAGTCTGCTGATGTGTTGCACATGAGGAGACCTTTTGTCCTTGCGCTCTTGCCGTAGTCTGACATGTGGAATAAATATGTTGCTGTGGATTTAAAACGGCGTTCTGATGATTCCTGATCTTTACTTCATACCAGCCTGCTGTTCATCTGCCATCCACTCCCATAATCCCCTTCTGCTGCTGCCGCCAGAGGATCAGTGTGTG
>NW_019513847.1:0-576 GCF_002814215.2 Seriola lalandi dorsalis
ACACACACACACACACACACACACACACACACACACACACACAGGCCTGGGAGTTTGGAGTCACGTTGCTTTAGTTGAGAAATGCTATTAAACAGGGATTGGGAATAAATGGATTTGGTTTGGTTTGTTGGACTGGTGGAAACACACACACACACACGCACATGCACACACACGCACACGCACACACACACGCACACATAAAAAAATCCATCCAGTATTTCCAGTTACAATATCACCAGTCGCTTTTAAGGTTGTTTTGGTACAAAGCTTAATTTTCTTCTTCCTTGACACAAGATTCACAATGAGATAATCGTGTGTGTGCGTGTGTGTGTGTGTTTGTGTGTGTGTGTTTGTGTACATGCTGTTATAGAATTTAAATCCATCGTCATGCTCAGCTTCACACCTTTTAAATGATCATGATATGTCTTTTGCACACACTACCCACACACACACACACACACACACACACACACACACGGGTGGTGAGTCATGTCTGAAATATGAGGTGTCATCGTGTGGAACGCTCATGGCAGATCGACCCTTCCCATAATGCTCAGCACATGATGGCATTGACCT
>NW_019513848.1:0-498 GCF_002814215.2 Seriola lalandi dorsalis
CAGACATGACTCACCACCCGTGTGTGTGTGTGTGTGTGTGTGTGTGTGTGTGTGTGTGTGTGTGTGTGGGTAGTGTGTGCAAAAGACATATCATGATCATTTAAAAGGTGTGAAGCTGAGCATGACGATGGATTTAAATTCTATAACAGCATGTACACAAACACACACACACACACACACACGATTATCTCATTGTGAATCTTGTGTCAAGGAAGAAGAAAATTAAGCTTTGTACCAAAACAACCTTAAAAGCGACTGGTGAGATTGTAACTGGAAATACTGGATGGATTTTTTTATGTGTGCGTGTGTGTGTGCGTGCGTGTGCGTGTGTGTGCATGTGCGTGTGTGTGTGTGTGTTTCCACCAGTCCAACAAACCAAACCAAATCCATTTATTCCCAATCCCTGTTTAATAGCATTTCTCAACTAAAGCAACGTGACTCCAAACTCCCAGGCCTGTGTGTGTGTGTGTGTGTGTGTGTGTGTGTGTGTGTGTGTGT
>NW_019513849.1:0-513 GCF_002814215.2 Seriola lalandi dorsalis
ACACAGTACGAACACATGTCAGGATAACATTTGTTTTCTGCCTCACAAGTCTGCAGAAGGAAACTGAATTGAGGAAGACTCAAAGACTCAAAGTGTTATATGCTAAATGACAATACTGACTATCTTTACATCTTTCTTGGCCTTTGGTTTGTTTCAGTAATCGTCATTCTGCATGTGTGACTGATTTTCTGCTGGTCAGGCTGTAACTTTGGTGGCCACGCAGAAAAGAGAGAGAGAGAGGGAGAGAGAGAGAGAGAGAGAGAGAGATCTATGCTGCTGTATGAGAGCAGTCACAAGCAATCTAAAAAGTAAAAAGGTAAAAGGTAAAGAACGAAAAGGTTCAATTTGTGAAAAGCTTGCTGTTCTTATTCGCCCTCTTAAAATAAAATGTGGCCTATAAAACATTTCACACACAAATAGGTGACTAATAAAAAGAAAACCAACATTAAAAGTCTTAGTAAGATGTTGTTGCAGCATGAGCTTCTAGAAAAAGCTTCCCTGCTCCTTACTCTC
>NW_019513850.1:0-309 GCF_002814215.2 Seriola lalandi dorsalis
GTGTGGCGTGTAGCCGGAGGGCCGGAGGTTGACGGCGGAATAAACGCTAGTATTTAACTTAATTTGCCAGATAAGTTGGAAGGAGTTGGTGTTGGCCAAACGACGCAAAACCTTCAAAATCTTCTAGACAAAAGTTGGATTTGTCAAAAAAAGGAAAACGACAAAATTACTTATACACACCTGTGTGTGATTCAATTTGGAAGGCTTGGCTTGTTGAAATAGTAAAACAAAAATCGCGCACAAAAGTGTAAGAAAATTTAGGACAAAGAACACGAGGTTGGTACCAAAGTAACAAGTAAAGTTTAAGCT
>NW_019513851.1:0-382 GCF_002814215.2 Seriola lalandi dorsalis
CATGAGACAAAATAATATAATTAGGCATAAAAATGCCAAAAAACGTCAAAGTATACTATGGCAGAAAAATGCCAAAAAACGTCATAGTATACTATGGCATAAAACGTTAAAAAAACATCATCGTAAATTAAGGCATAAAAGGTCATAAAAACCTCATAGTATGGTTAGGCATGAGACGAAATGATATAATTAGGCATAAAAATGCCAAAAAACTTCAAAGTATACCATGGAAGAAAAAAGCTAAAAATCGTCATAGTATAGTATGGCATAAAACGTCAAAAAAACATCATATTATATTATGGTATAAAAGGCTGTACAAAACATCATAGTAAGGCAAGGCATTAGACAAAATACTATAATTAGGCATAAAAATGCCAAAAAA
>NW_019513852.1:0-485 GCF_002814215.2 Seriola lalandi dorsalis
ACTAACACCAAGCAGGACGTTAATTTCATGGCTTTTAATGCCTCTTTTCCCTAATGTGTGTGAAAGTGTGTTTTCGAGTGTATGCGTGTGTGTGAGGGTTGTGGTGTTGGCAGAGCGTGTTATTTTTAGGGGGAAATGAGCTCTAGTGGAGCCAGCAGCATAAAAATACACCCAGACACACGCGTGGGCACACACACACACACACATACACACACACATACATACACACACATACACACACACACACACACACACACACACACACACACATACTCTTGTAGTGTGATCTGCTCAGTCCAAGTGTTAATTGATCTCATCAGGTAGTTTTCACTCTCTCCTTTAACTCCTTCCCATCTCATCACTTCGCTCTCCGTGCTTCCTCTTTTTTTGTCTTTCACTGTCTGGCTTTAAATGATTTCCTCGGTTCCTTTTTCCATTTTCTTTCCCCTCACATCCTCCCTCCTTCTTATCTTTCATTCTTTCCA
>NW_019513853.1:0-554 GCF_002814215.2 Seriola lalandi dorsalis
TGTTAGAGAGACTTCTAGGCTTTTTAATAGAATCCAGAACAGAGATGCCTGTTGAAAAAAATATTCCTGTATGAATTAATACTACAAATTTCCTGTACCTGTACATATCTTTCTTGAACATTTTGTAGTAAGTAAAAAACGTATACATGTAAAACCAAGACAAATATCTCTCGGCAAGCTAGATGCTCATCAGGAAAGATGGAAAATGGAAGAAAAGTTAAAGGAAAAAGTATGAGAATAGTTCTGAAAGCATCCAATTAACATTAACTGATTATGCACACTATGCATAATCAGTTTTACTCTACACCATGATCTTTTGCATAATAGTGTGTATGTATTACAGGAAAATGCAGTCAATATTAGGAAAAATAATAATATTAACCAAAAATTCAGTTTGAGTATATCGAAGCCTATAGAAGACCATTCAAATAAAAACAAAATTAGGCACTACAAAATAAAAGTACAACTACTCTGCAATAGAAATAACTTCTGAAAATAACGTGACCATGATTGCTAATGTTATTGTGAAAAAAAAAAAATCCACCTGTTAATGT
>NW_019513854.1:0-526 GCF_002814215.2 Seriola lalandi dorsalis
AGTCATTGTATAGTAAGGCATAAAAAAGTCATGATAAGTTATAGAAAAGTCATAGTATAGTAAGGCATAAAAAGTCATTGTATAGTAAGGCATAAAAATGTCATAGTTCGTAAGTCATAAAAAGTCACAGTATAGTAAGCCATAAAAAAGTCATAGTATAGTAAGGCATAAAAAAGTCATAGTATAGTGAGGCATAAAAAAGTCATAGTATAGTAAAGCATAAAAAGTCATTGTATAGTAAGGCATAAAAAAGTCATGATAAGTTATAGAAAAGTCATAGTATAGTGAGGCATAAAAAAGTCATAGTATAGTAAGGCATAAAAAAAAGTCATAGTATAGTGAGGCATAAAAAAGTCATAGTATAGTAAAGCATAAAAAGTCATAGTATAGTAAGGCATAAAAAAGTCATAGTATAGTAAGGCATAAAAAGTCATTGTATAGTAAGGCATAAAAAGTCATAGTATAGTAAGCCATAAAAAAGTCATAGTATAGTAAGGCATAAAAAAGTCATAGTATAGTAAGTCAT
>NW_019513855.1:0-626 GCF_002814215.2 Seriola lalandi dorsalis
GTCATAGTATAGTAAGGCATAAAAAGTAAAAAAAAAAGTCATAGTATAGTAAAGCATAAAAAGTCATAGTATAGTAAGGCATAAAAAAGTCATAGTATAGTAAGGCATAAAAAGTCATTGTATAGTAAGGCATAAAAAGTCATAGTATAGTAAGCCATAAAAAAGTCATAGTATAGTAAGGCATAAAAAAGTCATAGTATAGTAAGTCATAAAAAAGTCATAGTATAATAAGTCATAAAAAAAAGTCATAGTATAGTGAGGCATAAAAAAGTCATAGTATAGTAAAGCATAAAAAGTCATAGTATAGTAAGGCTTAAAAATGTCATAGTATAGTAAGTCATAAAAAAGTCATAGTATAGTAAGTCATAAAAAAAGTCATAGTACAGTAAGCCATAAAAAGTCATAGTATAGTAAGGCATAAAAAAGTCATGATAAGTCAAAGAAAAGTCATAGTATAATAAGGCATAAAAAGTCATAGTATAGTAAGGCATAAAAAGTCATAGTATAGTAAGCCATAAAAAAGTCATAGTATAGTAAGGCATAAAAAAGTCATAGTATAGTAAGGCATAAAAATGTCATAGTTCATAAGTCATAAAAAGTCATAGTATGGTAAGTCATAAAAAAGT
>NW_019513856.1:0-1509 GCF_002814215.2 Seriola lalandi dorsalis
AAAAAGTCATAGTATAGTAAGGCATAAAAAGTCATAGTATAGTAAGCCATAAAAAAGTCATAGTATAGTAAGCCATAAAAAAGTCATAGTATAGTAAGGCATAAAAAAGTCATAGTATAGTAAGTCATAAAAAAGTCATAGTATAATAAGTCATAAAAAAAAGTCATAGTATAGTGAGGCATAAAAAAGTCATAGTATAGTAAGTCATAAAAAGTCATAGTATAGTAAGGCTTAAAAATGTCATAGTATAGTAAGTCATAAAAAAGTCATAGTATAGTAAGTCATAAAAAAAGTCATAGTACAGTAAGGCATAAAAAGTCATAGTATAGTAAGGCATAAAAAAGTCATGATAAGTCAAAGAAAAGTCATAGTATAATAAGGCATAAAAAGTCATAGTATAGTAAGGCATAAAAAGTCATAGTATAGTAAGCCATAAAAAAGTCATAGTATAGTAAGGCATAAAAAAGTCAAAGTGTAGTAATGCATAAAAATGTCATAGTTCATAAGTCATAAAAAGTCATAGTATGGTAAGTCATAAAAAAGTCATAGTATAGTAAGTCATAAAAAAGTCATAGTATAGTAAAGTATAAAAAGTCATAGTATAGTAAGGCATAAAAAAGTCATTGTATAGTAAGGCATAAAAAAGTCATGATAAGTTATAGAAAAGTCATAGTATAGTAAGGCATAAAAAAGTCATAGTATATTAAAGCATAAAAAGTCATAGTATAGTAAGGCATAAAAAAGTCATAGTATAGTAAGGCATAAAAAAGTCATAGTATAGTAAGGCATAAAAAAGTCATAGTATAGTAAGGCATAAAAAAGTCATAGTATAGTAAGGCATAAAAAAGTCATAGTAAAGTAAGGCATAAAAAAAGTCATAGTATAGTAAGTCATAAAAAAGTCATAGTATAGTAAGTCATAAAAAGTCATAGTATAGTAAGCCATAAAAAAGTCATAGTATAGTAAAGCATAAAAAGTCATAGTATAGTAAGGCATAAAAAAGTCATAGTATAGTAAGTCATAAAAAAGTCATAGTATAGTAAGGCATAAAAAAAAGTCATAGTATAGTGAGGCATAAAAAAGTCATAGTATAGTAAAGCATAAAAAGTCATAGTATAGTAAGGCATAAAAAAGTCATTGTATAGTAAAGCATAAAAAGTCATAGTATAGTAAGGCATAAAAAAGTCATTGTATAGTAAGGCATAAAAAACTCATTGTATAGTAAGGCATAAAAAAGTCATGATAAGTTATAGAAAAGTCATAGTACAGTAAGGCATAAAAAGTCATAGTATAGTAAGGCATAAAAAAGTCATGATAAGTCAAAGAAAAGTCATAGTATAATAAGGCATAAAAAGTCATAGTATAGTAAGGCATAAAAAGTCATAGTATAGTAAGCCATAAAAAAGTCATAGTATAGTAAGGCATAAAAAAGTCATAGTGTAGTAATGCATAAAAATGTCATAGTTCATAAGTCATAAAAAGTCATAGTATGGTAAGTCATAAAAAAGT
>NW_019513857.1:0-510 GCF_002814215.2 Seriola lalandi dorsalis
CTATTGGCTGTCATGCTCTTCCGTTTTCAGAGGCTGTTTCTCGAAGGCAGTCGCATCAAGACTTACACTAGGGAATTTTCATTGTCTACCTGCTGTGTTTCTTCAGTATTCATTTAGAGTTCATAAACACATTAAGTACAAACTGTCAAGATAAGTTAAGAAATGTCATTGCACTACCACCACCACCACCACCACAGCCTCCATTGTGTTGATAATGGTTCAGCTTTTTCAGCTTTCCATCACAGCTCATCGTGTAACCATGGCAACCACAGAAACAAGACAGGAGCTGATTTCACAGGTACTGAGTTATCTTAGCGGCACATCTCTTCGCCAGCAGATAGACAGATCAAAGAAGAGAAACGGTGTTGGAGCAACATCAGCTTTAAAGTTTGATTACATTTCTGTCTCACTGGGAGTTTGATGGAAGGTTGATATCGGTTTGGTCTTTCTGTGTTCAGTGGGACTGGTCTGGGATGTGGTTTGTGGCGTGTGGTAGGTGGCAGCCTCTAC
>NW_019513858.1:0-541 GCF_002814215.2 Seriola lalandi dorsalis
CATTTAAACATTTCTATCATGTTTGTTGTTGATTAAAGCAACATAGAAAGTCTTTGATTAATTACAGATTCAGTGTGTTGTGATTTCTATACTGTGCTGCTACTGTTAAAATTCACACCAGACACGCTCCATAAAAACCATCAACAAAGCAAAGCCCCATAAAAAACTTTATTTCAGATTAAAACTGCATTAATTTCAACAATTTACAATCAACTGTAACTGACAAAACTAGAACACAGTTGTGAATGAAGGTGCAGGTGAACTTCACTGTCACAAGACAAGTTTGCATCATAAAGAGGCGGATAAATCTTATTTAATAACAAGTATAAATTATAGCAGAGATGTAAAATAATCCTTCATAGCTCAGTGAGGACGGAGCAACAGTCTGACAGGTCGACCGGAAGCTGTTGCAGCGTCCATAAGTGATGGAGGGAAGGAGCCGTTATTCATCATCAGTCTTAGTGTTAGAAAACGTTTTACACTGTGGTTTTACAGTTTAACGTTAGCACACATGCTAACTTCAGCTACAATAACAAGTTAC
>NW_019513859.1:0-507 GCF_002814215.2 Seriola lalandi dorsalis
ACTTTCCATGGATGTTCTTGCAGTTTCTGTGTTTTCAATAGTTGAACTTTGAGTAGAACTGGAAGATGTGGAAAAATGTGGAGAAGTCTTGGATTTATTTGTTATGGTGACTGCTCCAGTCTGTGTTGAGAAAGTTGAGTCTGCTGAAGATGTTTGAGCAACATTGGATGACGTTTCTTTGATTGTAATTGCTTCATTTGTGGGAAATATAGTAGATGAGAGGGAAGGTACAGATTCAGTTGTAATCACTGGTGATATTGAAAGAATGGTTGAAATTTTGGTAGGAGAAGTATTTTGCATTAATGTTGATGGTGTTTCAGTATTTTCAATAGTTGAACCTTGAGTAGAACTGGAAGGTGTGGAAAAATGTGGAGAAGTCTTGGATTCATTTGTTATGGTGACTGCTCCAGTCTGGGTTGAGAAAGTTGACTCCACTGAAGATGTTTGAGCGGCACTAGGTGATATCTCTTTGAGTGTGGTTGTTTCACTTGTTGGAATTATAGTAGA
>NW_019513860.1:0-512 GCF_002814215.2 Seriola lalandi dorsalis
CTATATTTCCCACAAATGAAGCAATTACAATCAAAGAAACGTCATCCAATGTTGCTCAAACATCTTCAGCAGACTCAACTTTCTCAACACAGACTGGAGCAGTCACCATAACAAATAAATCCAAGACTTCTCCACATTTTTCCACATCTTCCAGTTCTACTCAAAGTTCAACTATTGAAAACACAGAAACTGCAAGAACATCCATGGAAAGTTCTTCTCCTACCAAAATTTCGACCACTCTTTCAACATCACCAATGATTGCAATGGAATCTACGATGCCCCAATCATCTACTATAATTCCAACAAGTGAAGCAACCACACTCAAAGAGATATCACCTAGTGCCGCTCAAACATCTTCAGTGGAGTCAACTTTCTCAACCCAGACTGGAGCAGTCACCATAACAAATGAATCCAAGACTTCTCCACATTCTTCCACATCTTCCAGTTCTACTCAAAGTTCAACTATTGAAAACACAGAAACTGCAAGAACATCCATGGAAAGTTCTTCTCCT
>NW_019513861.1:0-517 GCF_002814215.2 Seriola lalandi dorsalis
TCTACTACTGCTGAAGCCAGTTTGTTTGAGCATTTGAAGCAGTTTTATGAACAAACAAGTGAAGACTCAGACGCACTTTATTTATATACGGATTTTAAATCTAACTAATGTCTGTGTCAGTGGTGTACAATAATTCATTTAGTTGGAAGTGGCAGTGATTTGGGGCTGGTGATGGATGGGTAGAAGGAGGTTCTATTGAAGAGGAATATCGGCCTATTTGATTATGACTATGACCACTAGATGTTGCCAAGCAACAAAATGTAACTATGGGTGACGTATGGTTATTGCAATGACCACAAAACCTCAAAGAAAAGCAGGGGCCTGCGGAAAAGGGAATGTGATGAAGGAAGGGACAACAGAACTCAATGAGACAAATATCAAGACAGAACATGTTGGATCACAGTAAGTTTATGTGGTCTGTGGGTGCTGCTGCTGATTGGTGTTTCTTGCTGGGAACAGGTGGTGGTGATGGTCACTTGCCAAGAGCTTCAGCCGTCATTGTGTTTACAAGTCAATA
>NW_019513862.1:0-350 GCF_002814215.2 Seriola lalandi dorsalis
ACGCTGAACTACGCTGAACTACGCTGAACGTTTTACGACAGTTTTAGCTCACATTTTATTTCAGCTTTATAGCACACCGCATAACGTTTCCATAGACACGGCCCAGCTTGGCTACAACAGTACAAACGCATCTACTACTGCTGAAGCCAGTTTGTTTGAGCATTTGAAGCAGTTTTATGAACAAACAAGTGAAGACTCAGACGCACTTTATTTATATACGGATTTTAAATCTAACTAATGTCTGTGTCAGTGGTGTACAATAATTCATTTAGTTGGAAGTGGCAGTGATTTGGGGCTGGTGATGGATGGGTAGAAGGAGGTTCTATTGAAGAGGAATATCGGCCTATTTG
>NW_019513863.1:0-599 GCF_002814215.2 Seriola lalandi dorsalis
ACATCTTAGTCTAGTATGGGATAAAAAGTCATAAAAACGTCATAGTATAGTAAGGCATAAAAAGTCATAAAAAAGTTAAAGGTATAAAAATCATAAAATCATCATAGTATAGTAAGACATAAAGAAACATAAAATCGTAATAGTATAGTAAGTCATGAAACGTCATAAAAACATCATAGTATAGTAAGGCATAAAAGGTCATAAAAACATCATAGTATAGTATGGCATAAAAAGTCATAAAAACGTCAGTATAGTAAGGCATAAAAAGTCATAAAAACGTTAAAGGCATAAAAAGTCATAAAAACCTTAAATTATGGCATAAAAAGTCATAAAAACGTCATAGTATAGTAAGACATAAAAAGTCATAAAAACGTTAAAGGTATAAAAAATCATAAAAACGTCATAGTATAGTAAGGCATAAAAAGTCATAAAAACATCTTAGTATAGTATGGCATAAAAAGACATAAAAACATCATAGTATAGTATGGCATAAAAAGACATAAAAACATCATAGTATAGTAAGGCATAAAAAGTCATAAAAACATCTTAGTATAGTATGGCATAAAAAGTCATAAAAACATCTTAGTATAGTATGGCAT
>NW_019513864.1:0-1317 GCF_002814215.2 Seriola lalandi dorsalis
TCATAGTATAGTAAGGCATAAAAAGTCATAAAAACATCTTAGTATAGTATGGCATGAAAAGTCATAAAAACGGTATAGTATAGTAAGGCATAAAAAGTCATAAAAAAGTTAAAGGTATAAAAATCATAAAATCATCATAGTATAGTAAGACATAAAGAAACATAAAATCGTCATAGTATAGTAAGTCATGAAACGTCATAAAAACATCATAGTATAGTAAGGCATAAAAAGTCATAAAAAAGTCAGTATAGTAAGGCATAAAAAGTCATAAAAACGTTAAAGGCATAAAAAGTCATAAAAACATTAAATTATGGCATAAAAAGTCATAAAAACATCTTAGTATAGTAAGGCATAAAAAGTCATAAAAACATCTTAGTATAGTATGGCATAAAAAGTCATAAAAACATCATAGTATAGTAAGGCATAAAAAGTCATAAAAACATCTTAGTATAGTATGGCATAAAAAGACATAAAAACGTCATAGTATAGTAAGGCATAAAAAGTCATAAAAACATCTTAGTATAGTATGGCATGAAAAGTCATAAAAACTTCATAGTAGAGTAAGGCATAAAAAGTCATAAAAACGTCATAGTATAGTAAGGCATAAAAAGTCATAAAAACGTTAAAGGTATAAAAAATCATAAAATAATCAGAGTATAGTAAGACATAAAGAAACATAAAATCGTCATGGTATAGTAAGTCATGAAATGTCATAAAAACATCATAGTATAGTAAGGCATAAAAAGTAATAAAAACATCTTAGTATAGTAAGGCATAAAAAGTCATAAAAACGTTAAAGGCATAAAAAGTCATAAAAACGTTAAAGGTATAAAAAATCATAAAAACGTTCAATTATGGCATAAAAAGTCATAAAAACATCATAGTATAGTAAGGCATAAAAAGTCATGAAATTGCCATAGTATAGTAAGTCATGAAACGTCATAAAAACATCATACTATAGTAAGGCATGAAAAGTCATAAAAACATCTTAGTATAGTAAGGCATAAAAAGTCATAAAAACGTTAAAGACATAAAAAGTCATAAAAACGTTAAAGGCATAAAAAGTCATAAAAACGTTCAATTATGGCATAAAAAGTCATAAAAACATCATAGTATAGTAAGGCATAAAAAGTCATGAAATTGCCATAGTATAGTAAGTCATGAAACGTCATAAAAACATCATACTATAGTAAGGCATAAAAAGTCATAAAAACATCTTAGTATAGTAAGGCATAAAAAGACATAAAAACGCCATAGTATAGTAAGTCATGAAACGTCATAAAAACATCATAGTATAGTAAGGCATAAAAAGTCATA
>NW_019513865.1:0-429 GCF_002814215.2 Seriola lalandi dorsalis
CTAGTATGTTGTTGGGACTTCAAAACAGGGGCGTCGTGTGGCATAGTGGTCTAAGAAGGCGCCCCATGTACAATCATCACTGCAGTCGGCCCCGGTTCAAATCCCGCATCGGACGGCCCTTCGCTGCGTGTCGTTCCCCCTCTCTCTGCCTCCCTGTTTCCTGTCTATCTCCACTGTGCTGTCCAATAAAGGCATAAAAAGCCCAAAAACACATACTTATAAAAAAAAAATTCAAAACGCATATGGCATAAAAATGCCATAGTATAGTATGTCATACAATCGTCACAGTATAGTAAGGCATGAAAACGTCATAGTATAGTATGTAATAAAAACATCGAAAAACGTCATAGTATAGTATGTCATAAAAACGGCAAAAAACGTCATAGGATAGTATGGCATGAAAACGTCATAGTATAGTAAGGCATGAAA
>NW_019513866.1:0-438 GCF_002814215.2 Seriola lalandi dorsalis
GGGAACTAACTGGGAATATATTATATATATATACATATATTATATATGTTTATTCCACAGGCTCAAATGTGTGCCTTCAATAGTCTTTGTGCTTCAGGCTCAAAAGTGTGGTCCAGTCTTCTAGAAATCTTCTGTACATGCGATGGAGGCATGCACAGTGCCAGTAGGGGGTGTGGTCTCGTTAGCCATGCAGTAAGCAGTGTAATCTGTGCATGTGATTGAGGAATGGCATGGATATTCAAGTGTATTTGAATGGCATCTGTTTGTTTTAGTCAAGATTATGCTAAAATATACTTTCCTCAACTATATTTAAGTTCCCTATGAAGAGCCAACCTTCAATTTTGAAAATTCCCATTTTATTCCCGTTTATTCCCATAATTTCCCATAAATTCCCATGGAAAGTTGCCATTTTTGAAAATTCCCGGAATTTTGCAACCC
>NW_019513867.1:0-596 GCF_002814215.2 Seriola lalandi dorsalis
AAATCGCCTGAATCCTCAGTTGAGGGGAACATGCAATTCTACCCCCGGTTGTATAATGGCCTATGTCAAAAGTGTGACTCTTTTGTTGAGTTTTTTGTGTTTCCTGAAAAACCTGAAAAAATGACTTAGGCCATTATTTTAAGAGGGTGTCGATATGGAACTTTTAAGTGAAAAGTGTCATATAAAAAGTTCAATACTGATTTTAAAAAATAGGAATTTTTACCAAGGTAGTAGATATGCATATTCAAGCAGTTAAAACAGCAAATCTGTGTAAGTAGAGTTTTGTATCTTGTGTTAAGTAAAAACAAGTCTCTTTTGTTTTTAGCTTTGAAATAATACATGTGTTAATACTTTTTTTTTACCATGTACATTAAGATTGTGCAAAGGGCCTTTGCTTGTGTGACTGAATGTGTGACAAATAAAGAGAGAGAGAGACGTACACTCACATTTACTGCTTTGGGTAATTTAGACTCACCAATTCACCGAACTAGTGAGAACCCTTTCTTACTTCATACCTAATAGCACAGTGAATCGATTTCCATGTAACTGTAAAGAACTTTAGACTGTTGTACTTTATCATTTCACTAAGCATCAAA
>NW_019513868.1:0-491 GCF_002814215.2 Seriola lalandi dorsalis
GTGGCGGCGGCGGAGGAGGAGGAGGAGGAGGTGGCGGTGTGATCTCCTTCCACATCCAGATAGGTCTGAGCCGGGAGCCGGTGCTGCTGGACGCCGCAGAGCTCAGCCTCAGTCAGGTCCGGGAGGTGGCGTGTTCCATCGTGGACCAGAAGGTAACCAGAGTGAAAACCAAGTCCAGATCAGACCCTCTGAGTCCGGCACGAGTTCTCACACTGAGCCTGAGCAGTTTACAAGTTTTCAGTTTTAAACACTGATGCATTAAAGGAACAGTGTGTGTTTTCTCACCGTGACGGCCACAGGTGTTTTCATGTTGTGTGTTTGGTCTGTTGTTCTAAAGAAGAACAGAGTCAGTGAAATGTGAGTGAAACAGAATAAAATCAGACGATGAGAGAAACTTATTTTAAATTTTGATTTCATCGTTTTGTTTAACCGGCCTTCCAGCTGTTGTGATAGAGGTCACATCTGTGTGAACTCACCGACAGGCCCCGCCG
>NW_019513869.1:0-510 GCF_002814215.2 Seriola lalandi dorsalis
CTGATCCCCCCACATTATCATTATTTTGTCATTATCATTGTTATTTCATCAGTATTTTAGTTGGATGTTCTATTAATTTTTCAGGTTCAGTTATTCAATACATTAGTTGTGAGATGTGGTTGATCTTTGTTTGCAGGTTTGATATGTTGGAAGGGTCGGCCCACTTTGTATATTTTCAGTTGTTTGTCTAGGTGAGTGGGGTTGATCAGCAGCTCAGTCAGGGAAAGGGGAAACAGGTCTGTGTGGTTAGGTCCTGTTAGTGAGCGACTGGGCAGGAGTATGTGGGTTAAATTACAGTGGGGTGAACTTGTGCACCTATGAATAATATCTGGTGCTTATTGTAGAGTGGGAATTGTCAGCAGTAACAGAAGTTAGTATGTGGTGGTAGTGTGGGGTTTGGTATGCTTGGACGGACATGTGTAGCATTAGCTCACCCCCATACTTACCTGAGCTGGTGGTAGGCTCCAGTCAGGTGAGAAGCAGAAGATACGATGGCAGTGAGGAGTCATT
>NW_019513870.1:0-527 GCF_002814215.2 Seriola lalandi dorsalis
ATCCTGCAATCAAATTTGTCCGTATTCGGTCTGAACCTACATGGAAGTATCAGGTCAAGGTTAGATTTGAGGCCTTATTTTATTTTGATTATATTTGCCTTCAGTGAAGTCTGTTTTGCAAAAACACAGAGAAAACACTCTTTTTGAAGAACAACTTAATTCCTCATCACGCACATATTTCAGTAATCTTGTAGTTCCTCTTCAAAATACAGAAGCATTTGGGCACATTTTGGATTTACTTACTCAATAAACCAACTCATTGTCTGTTTTGTTTTGGAAAGCCCTGCCCAGGGTGCTAATGATGCAGCACAGAGTCAGTTCTCCACTGCTGGAGACATAACCTCAAGGACAGCACAGTGGAGGGCACCACTTATTTTTCCTTTTCCTCTCTTTACTCCAGAACACACACACATACAAACTTAACTTCTGTTTTAGCAAAAACCATTTAAGCAGCGCTGCTGGTCAGTAAATTACACACAGGTAGAAGACCGGAAGATGCTTCCAAACTGATGCAGTTAACAAATTTG
>NW_019513871.1:0-596 GCF_002814215.2 Seriola lalandi dorsalis
AACTGTTTGAACTTTAAAAACCACACACAAACCTCCAAGTGGAAGAACCAGAAGCTGCAGTTCCTCTAACGACCACTAGAGTCTGGCTCCAACAGTGAGTCAGTCCCCATAGACTCCCATGTTAAAATGTCCAACTTTACAGCAGAAATAAACATGTTTACAGCCTGGTACAAAAAGGTACCAGCCTGGCACCGCTGACTGAGGGAGTGGCCGCTGTGAGTGACAGGTGGAGGTAGATTTGTCACTATGTTAGAACACATTGACAATCAGTGTAAATGTTTAATCTGCTAGTTTATTCAAAGCGCACAGCCTTTACTTTGAAGGCGAGCGTGCGTCTTCATTCAGTGGAACAATAACACACTCCAAGCTGCTAATAAAGAACGAGCTCACAAACGTCATCATATTTCATACACCTGCACTTAGCACAAGCAGGACAATGAAATTAGGCAATAACATGTATATATTCATTATACAACGTGATCAACTGCAGAAGATTCATACTTCATGCACGGACCTTCAGCTGCTGTACTTCTACTATCAGTCCACCAAATGGCGCCATGAAGCTGCAGTGAAGTGAAGAGTCTGTTTGTACCATT
>NW_019513872.1:0-595 GCF_002814215.2 Seriola lalandi dorsalis
AAAAAAAAAAACAGAAGTGGAAGGAGGAAGAGGGAACAGGAGGAGGAGGAGGAGGAGGAGAGATGGATGAAGAGAAGAGGAGGGTCACTGAGTGTGTCCTCACTCCGTTTTTATTCCGTTGATGCTCGATGTCCGCGGTGGCAGAAGAGGATAATGAGGAGAGAGGAAGGGAGCTATCAGCGTGTTGAGGATGAAGAAACGAAGGGAGGGGAAGAAAAAAACTAAGAATAAGAGAGAGTGAGAGAGAGAGAGAGAGAATGAGCTGGATCAGGCGGCAGAGAAAGAACAGAAAAATATTAGAATTCAAAATTGAGTTTAACAAGTCAAAGAGATGGCAGAGGGAGACTCGTAGAAATGAACGCAGTCAGCAAAGGTTCCTCATAATGACAGCTGTACAAAGATTCGTGTTTTTGATTGTGTGTATGTGTGCCACACTCAATTCTGTGTGTGTGTGTGTGTGTGTGTGTGTGTGTGTGTGTGTGTGATTGTACGGAATGTCTGTTGCATGCTTTTTGTATGTTGGAATACATTTGTGTGCGTATGTGTGTGTGTGTGTGTGTGTGTGTGTGTGTGTGTGTGTGTGTGTGTGTGTCTC
>NW_019513874.1:0-863 GCF_002814215.2 Seriola lalandi dorsalis
ATATTTCCACATTTTCTATTTACTTGTTTCTTCCTGCTTTTATTTCCTTTATTCTTTTCTATGTCTCTCCTGAGGTTCACACTACGACCTCAGACCAGCGAGTCTCATTCAGACTCTGGACACAGATTCAGGTTTCAAACTGAGCGGGAAAGTTTGGACGTCAGACTGAAGGAACCTTTAATGTCAGAGGAGTCTGTTGGTGTCAGAACTGAACTGTGGGAAATGAATGAATGAATGTGTCATCGTGGAGTGATGAGGCCACAGATTCAGGACCAGATTCATAGGACTTTAGTCTTTCGTGATGCTGCCACCTACTAAGTCCTGATTGGTTCCATGCACATTAGCCCCACCCCTAACCAAGTCACTATGTGTTGTCATGGAAACATTGTGTCCTACAGCCTGCTGGGAGTTTACGAACAAACAGGAGTCTGAGTTTACTGCAGGAACACTGAGCAGCTCCTCTGCTCATGGTTTCAACTCGTTTTCAAATGTTCTACATGATGGAATCTAATGTGTTTGTTTAATTAATGTTATTCCTTTGTATTTTATAGTTTTGTTGTATTTCTGCAGTAAACACTCACAGCTTGTTCACTCGTGTGTCATTTCACTACGTCACATATTAAACTGAATATCTGAATTTCCAAAGACACAATGCTCGGCCTCGTGAAGCTGCAGAGCTCATGAGTTACTGCAGAGCGGCCGGAGGATCCTGCAGCTGAACCTCGTTAATAAAAACAAACAAGGCAGGAAGAAAAAAAAACAAAACAAACTAATTTCATACTTTCAGATTAAAAAAAAAAAGCAAAACACACAAATCTGTGACCACAGGATCATTTCCTCTACAAGAACAAGACAAACGTCAA
>NW_019513875.1:0-533 GCF_002814215.2 Seriola lalandi dorsalis
CAAAAACTACTTCAAATTTGAAGGAAAGATGAAAAAGTACATATTAAATAAGTTCTGTGGTGAAGATTTCTTCAGTAATCAGTAAAATAATCAGACAAAACTGAGGCATTCCAACTTCTCTATCCAGCCTGGAAGCTTTAAACCCCTTGTGTCTCAAATTCACTTCTTTCCTGGTTACTGATTCACCTTTGTGGGACAGTGGAGCTCCTAAAATGTAGCCTACACCCAAAGGTGTTTAGAAGCAGCGGAGGCCTGTGCAGACCTCCTGTAAGGCTCAGCGCACTGGATGAGGGTGTGTGCAGCCCCAGCACTCTGCGTGTCCACACTTGTAGACCTCTGAAAGTTTCCCTCTCTGGCACCCTCCACATCTCAGAAACTAAGACTAAAGACTTTAGCTGAGCTGAAACCTTCAGGTGCTCCAGGAAAGCTCCGCCCTCTGAGCTCCTGGCTCACCTTGTCCACACACTCAAGGCTAGAAAAACACCACAACATGGGTGAATGTTTTACGTTAAAAGCACGACGCAGGCTACTTA
>NW_019513876.1:0-535 GCF_002814215.2 Seriola lalandi dorsalis
CCTCCACATCTCAGAAACTAAGACTAAAGACTTTAGCTGAGCTGAAACCTTCAGGTGCTCCAGGAAAGCTCCGCCCTCTGAGCTCCTGGCTCACCTTGTCCACACACTCAAGGCTAGAAAAACACCACAACATGGGTGAATGTTTTACGTTAAAAGCACGACGCAGGCTACTTATGTGCTGCAATGATAAAGAATAAAAAAAGCAGGACACGAGCGTGTGTTTTAACGAAGGGTTAGTCTGATTTTACCCCTGTAACGTAGGCCTGTTGGCTAAATGCTCTGCGCCTCCTATACGTCACATCTCAGCAAGTCGAGATACGTTACAAAGTTTGACTTACACATTTATTACGCTATATAATTAAAACTTTAAAAAAGAAAAAAAAAATCATCTTACCGGGAGCGCCGCAGTCTGCGCAGGCGTCATTTCCAGGGATTTGTTGGATCTCCCTCAGCGCTCGCGTGGCTCTCTCATTCGCCGACATTTCTGTGTTCAGATCGATTATTCCTTCGCTTTCAGAGAGAGAGAGAGAGAGAG
>NW_019513877.1:0-524 GCF_002814215.2 Seriola lalandi dorsalis
AAAAAATGACTTTAACAGTTAATTGATTATCAAAACAGCTGCTGATGAATTTTCTGCCAATCGACTAATTGTTGTTGAAGTGAGAAACTGCGGCAGCTGCTGCACGAGAACAAAGAAACAGGAAACTTGATTTTGGGAAACTTTTGAAACTAGTTCATACTTCATTTTCATACTTTAATCAACTTTAATTAATTTGAGAAAAAATGTTTCGTCTGTCGTTGAATGAGATTAAAGAGTAAATGTGAATGAAACGTTTGTTTAACGGACTTTATTAAACATGACACAGCTCGTGGTGTCTGATCAGACACTTTCTCTAACTGAAGTCAGAGCGCCATCTAGTGGCCGCTGCGTTCATAAACTGCATCATGTCATTCATTCTCCAACGCTTTATTTTCCCTTCCAGGTGGAGGAATTTTCAAATTAAGAGTGGATAATTAAGAGTCACGTGACTGAGTCGTTAGCTGCTTTTATCTAATGAGTCAATGGTTGTTTTAATTTTTGTACCTTATTAATAAAGTCACATT
>NW_019513878.1:0-430 GCF_002814215.2 Seriola lalandi dorsalis
TTTTTTTCTCTTTGTCTTAAACTCAGTTCCAGCTATCATTCAAACTGTTATGAAAGATCATAAATCTAACTGTGTATCTTGTGATGACCCCGATCACTTCAATGAAAGGAGACATTAACACAGAGAGGCGTCCAGCCTTTATTATCTCAGCCTGAGGCTTTAGCTTCCTGTTTAGTAAACAGCCACTGTAGAGCAGGAGGGAGACAAAGACCAGCAGAGTGATGGAACTAGAGAAAAACCACAATTAACTAGATCCTGTTTCAAGCCTTCTCACACACAGGCCCCTCTGTCTGTCTCCACAGCACTTGGCTCTCATCCCCACAAACCCCAGCTGTTCCGAATTTCACACATAACGAGTGTGAGGAGCATACCAGTGTGTTCACGACTCAACACAGTGTACGCTTCTAGATGTGGATCAGAGGAAAGGCTC
>NW_019513879.1:0-415 GCF_002814215.2 Seriola lalandi dorsalis
TATTCAGACCCCTTTAAATTTTTCACTCTTTGTTTCATTGCAGCCATTTGCTAAAATCAAAAAAGTTATTTTTTTTCTCATTAATGTACACTCAGCACCCCATCTTGACAGAAAAAAACTGAAATGTAGAAATTTTAGCAAATTTATTAAAAAAGAAAAACTGAAATATCACATGGTCATAAGTATTCAGACCTTTAACTCACATGCTGTCCATTTCTTCTGATCCTCCTTGAGATGGTTCTACTCCTTCATTGGAGTCCAGCTGTGTTTAATTAAACTGATTGGACTTGATTATGAAAGGCACACACCTGTCTATATAAGACCTTACAGCTCACAGTGCATGTCAGAGCAAATGAGAATCATGAGGTCGAAGGAACTGCCAAAGGAGCTCAGAGACAGAATTGTGGCAAGGCAC
>NW_019513880.1:0-332 GCF_002814215.2 Seriola lalandi dorsalis
TGCTCTGACATGCACTGTGAGCTGTAAGGTCTTATATAGACAGGTGTGTGCCTTTCCTAATCAAGTCCAATCAATTTAATTAAACACAGCTGGACTCCAATGAAGGAGTAGAACCATCTCAAGGAGGATCAGAAGAAATGGACAGCATGTGAGTTAAAGGTCTGAATACTTATGACCATGTGATATTTCAGTTTTTCTTTTTTAATAAATTTGCTAAAATTTCTACATTTCTGTTTTTTTCTGTCAAGATAGAGTGAAAATTAATGAGAAATAAAATGAACTTTTTTGATTTTAGCAAATGGCTGCAATGAAACAAAGAGTGAAAAATTTAA
>NW_019513881.1:0-523 GCF_002814215.2 Seriola lalandi dorsalis
AATCCCATAGAAAACTTGTGGGCTGACATAGAAAAAGGCTGTTCATGAGGCAAAACCAAGAAATGCAGAGGAATTGTGGAACATAGTACAATTGTCCTGGGCTGCAATACCTGTTGACCGGTGCCAGAAGTTGGTCGACTCCATGTACCACAGATGTGAAGCAGTTATCAGAAACCGTGGTTATGCAACTAAATGTTAGTTTATGATTCTCAGGAAAGTTGAATCTTCAAGCATTTCTTAGTCTATACAGCACATGTTTGTAAAGAAAATATCAACACTGCTGTTTTTTTTAACATTATATTTCTTGACTTTCTGTAAAATATGATCAAATTCAATTACTTTTTCCAATTTTCTTGCTTTGAAATAGAATGTGCAGCGTCCCCAATGCATTTGTGTTCATTAAAATACAATTTATTTGAAGAATTTTGAGGTTTACTCACCTTTTTAAACACACTGCTATTATTATGAACATAACTGTATATATTTTTTCAATTTGAAACTGAAGTGAAAAAGCTCCACTAGA
>NW_019513882.1:0-495 GCF_002814215.2 Seriola lalandi dorsalis
TCTGAGGTGAAATATCCAAATACCCCAGGCAAAGTGAGATCTGCCCCAGACCACAAATATTATATAAAACGTGTCAAATAGCAGAGACAGGAACAGTGGTCAGTTTGGTGCAAACCTAATTTATGAACATAATCTTAATGCAAGGCAAGTTTATTTCTACAGCACCATTCAGACACAAGCGCTTTACACAGACATGGAAATACATTAAATATAGAACATTAACGTTACAATATTTAAAAACAACAAAAACACATTTGAATAAATACAAATTAAAATATTCTAAAACATAAGATCAGGTAGGAAACTTAGGGCAGCGTTTTAAAGAGGGTGCTGTAGCGCTGCAGTCAGCAGAGAGAGATGTTTCAAGCCCTGATTTAAATGAGCTGACAGTGTCAGCAGAGCTCAGGTGTTCAGGAAGCTTGTTCCACAGCTGAGGAGCAGAGACACTAAAAGCTGCTTCACCTGGTTTTCACCTGGAAGACTGAGTGAACCTGA
>NW_019513883.1:0-562 GCF_002814215.2 Seriola lalandi dorsalis
TTCAAAAGAAATTAAATAAACAAAAAAGGGTATCAAGTTGTTAATAACAATGCTGTTTTTTATAGTTGCTAAGAAAATGCTATTTTCAAAGTGTACCTTCTCATTAATTGCTGCTGAGAATGTAAACTGATTATTTAATTATCACTTCTGATGGGAATTAAAACTTCCTCTAGGATCACAAAAGAAGACAAAGAACAAAAAACATTTCTGCACGCACACACACACACACCCAAGCTTGTAAAACCTATAACCTGTCAGTGTGATCAATAACGTTAAGCCCCTCAAGCACAGCTGCCTCCATCACCCAACCTTCCTGCTCCTTTTCCCCTCTTGCTCAGTCCGTGTGTAAGCTTCAAAAATATCCACCTTGATTAGTTCAAGCTGGTATTATCTCGATAGGAAATCTATGCTGTCTGTTTAGGGAGGGTTAAGTATGATCTAAAAACCAAATGGATGGCATCACACTCTGGTATTAAACAGCTGAATAAATGTTTTGACTAACAACTAAGATGATATTCATACTAGAGTCTTACAGGTTTTTTTTTGTGTGTTTTTTTTTTTT
>NW_019513884.1:0-483 GCF_002814215.2 Seriola lalandi dorsalis
TAAATCCATATAAAAAAAAAAAAAAGCAGGTGGCAGGAGTCACACTGTGATGTTCCAGATACATGATCAGCATGTTCAACCCTCAGGCCACCAGGATGCCCCAACAAAATGTTTTATTTATTTATTGTTTTTTGAAAATGTATTTTCGTTATTAATTTTATGTAATAGGCAGAAAAAAATACACATGGTTCACACTTTTTCCGGGTCACACTGGGCAGATCAGTTGTAGTTATTGTATTGTAGTCATCTAATTGGGTTTCATGGTATTCTGGTGACTCAGTGGCAAGTGTGGACTTCTTTCACTTCCCCTCTCTCTTTCTCACAAGACTGATTAGACTGTACATGCAGAAACGTATGCACAACTGAGAAAAATAAACTGAGTCCGACAAATAACACCAACATATTTATTTTCAGTGTTGTAGGTCTCAACTTTGACTTCCTGGCTCTCAACCTTACTGGCTTCATCGCTTACAGTGTCTTCAA
>NW_019513885.1:0-533 GCF_002814215.2 Seriola lalandi dorsalis
TTATTCAGTTAATACCAAGCAATACACCATGAATGAATGAATCCAAGTTTATGTTAAGTTCTATGTGCTTCTAAACAGTAACATAATATACACAGTTCATCATACTATTGCCTTTCTTTTAAATCCTAAAAGGATTTTAGGTGCTATCTTCATCTCTAATGTGGCGTTCTTTATCTAGTTATGAAATAAGTACAATAAAGTAATTTGATAAACATGACCTACTCTGTCTCTTTCCAGTCTGCTGAGATCAGGAACTGCCGGGCGAGATGCTGTGATGCATTGTGGGGTTTTTAGTATCAACAACCTCAGGCCTTCCTTCAGCCTTGCAGGTAGCACTCTTCCAAACACACATATTTACACCTGATATAAACTGATTGATAATATCTTTGGTTTGATCTGAAGTTCATGTGAACATTGATGTGTGTAGGGTAGACGGCCGTCACTGTACTACAACCCTCCCCGAGAAGTATGGTGTGCAGTTACTCATCTCAACAGCATGGAAGTTATTAGTAAGAAGCATGTCTTAGGTGCAT
>NW_019513886.1:0-609 GCF_002814215.2 Seriola lalandi dorsalis
AAGTAATTAAAAAAAGAAACAGAAATGAAAACTTAAAAATAAAAAAGGTCATAATATTATGAAAATAAAGTGTGATTTTTTGGTTCTGTGTTGTTTTAAAAAGGACATATCAGAGGCTTTAATATGAGGAATGTAGCAGAGGTTTCACTAATAAGGAGATACTTCATCTTTTTCTCATCATCATCATCATCATCAGCATCAGGGTGTTGAAAAGACTGAAGAAACTGAGTCTGTTCTATTGTTAGACAGACAAACAGCAGCCACCTCTGACTGTCTTTTCACCTGTTTGATTGGTTGTTGTAATATTCCTAAAAAATTATGTTTTTTTCCAAGAAATTTTACATTTTTAATTCTCGTAATATTATTAATATTATACTTTATTCTCTTTTTTTCCCCTTAATGTGACCCTAAGACCCAACGCTCCCTTATATTTGTCTCAGTATAGGTAAAGTATATAACTTGTATATGCTAAGTACTGCATTTGCACTACACCTGCTGTAACATGCACAATGTTACTTACAATGTATGTTCATGTATGACTTTTTAAGTCTTTGACATTTGCATTAAAATAATATGTTAAAGTTCACATTTAGATTTGTTCACACAGTG
>NW_019513887.1:0-542 GCF_002814215.2 Seriola lalandi dorsalis
TAATTGGTCATTCATAATACAGGATGCATCTGTGGTACCGGGCTTTAACGGAACATATAATTGGGTGTCATCTGCATAAAATGTCATGGCTGCACAAGATTTGTCCCAGGCATCACATGTGTAAGGACCCCACAAATCAGAAGAGGAGGAGGCATCTCTAAGCACAGCAGAGAAGGACCTGTTCCAGAGCTACATCACTGACGACAACATAGTTCTTCAGAAGGCTTTGTCCACTTCAGTGCAGGGTACAGGCCTGTGTCGGCTACAAGCAGCGGGTCATTGGTGACCTTGACAGTCTCAAGTGTCAGAGCTGTGTAGGGAGCAGAAACTTTGTTAAAGATTTCTTTGTTATTCATAATGGAAATGAGTTGGGTGGAGACAATTCTTTTCTAAAATCTTCAATAACTTTAATCACCTCATCATGGTTGTCCGCCTCCTCCACTCAGAGTACTTTCAGATTACATCACTGTTTATCCACAGTCATTTGGATAAACAGCTGTTTGTGTGAAATTTTGTCATAATTGCTGTGTGAAGTCTTGAGT
>NW_019513888.1:0-477 GCF_002814215.2 Seriola lalandi dorsalis
CACACACACACACACACACACACACACACACACACACACACACATACACACACACAGACACACACACACACACTGACAAAATTCACACAGGAGGACACTATCCAGTCTGACAGGCTCAGCCAGTGTAGTCCTGGTTGCCACACCCTCCTCAGCTGCGAATCAGTTCACCTACCCACACTACACACACACACATACACACGAACACACACACACACACACAAACAAACACACGCGCGCACTAAGGGTGTGTCCCTGTGGTAATATGGATTTCATAGTAGATCTGTATTAAAGAACATATATCATACATTTTCACACTGGTAATCCATCTGTAACAGAACAGAACTCTAACACAGAAACATCAAGGATTCTTTCTCAACACTCCCTGTTGTTGTTTTGCATGTGTTTGTGTGTTTGTACCGTGCCACTGTTCTTACATCACTTGCAGGACATTATATTTTTACAGTGTGTGTGTGTGTG
>NW_019513889.1:0-338 GCF_002814215.2 Seriola lalandi dorsalis
GTGTGTGTGTGTCTGTGTGTGTGTATGTGTGTGTGTGTGTGTGTGTGTGTGTGTGTGTGTGTGTGTGTGTGCCAGCAATACTAAGACTCTCCACAGGAATTCCAGGTGAACTAGCAAGTAATGATTACACATCAAGCAGGTCTTAATAACTCAGCTCATGTGACTGACTCTTTACACTCACCACTATTCTGACATCATCGTAGCTTCTAAACTACGTCCCCATTCACTTCAGTTTATTTGGATTTTCATGTACAGAACAATGTTTGAAACTGTAATAAGCTCAGCTGTAATAAGATTGTGCAGCCACCAGAGGAAATAGATGCTGCGTATGTCCGTTC
>NW_019513890.1:0-560 GCF_002814215.2 Seriola lalandi dorsalis
TAAAAAAGGCATAATACAAGGCATAAAAACGTTATAGTAAAGTAAGGCATAAAAACGTCAGAGTATAGTAAGGTATAAAAACGTCATAGTATAGTCTGGCATAAAAACGTCAGAGTATAGTAAGGCATAGAAACGTTATAGAATATAGTGAGGCATAAAAACGTCATAGAATATAGTAACGCATAAAAACGTCATAGTAAAGTAAGGCATAAAAACGTCATAGTATAGTAAAGCATAAAAACATCACAGTATAGTCTGGCATAAAAACGTCATAGTATAGTCTGGCATAAAAACGTCATAGTATAGTAAGGCATAAAACCTCATAGTATAGTAAGGTATAAAAATGTTATAGTAAAGTAAGGCATAAAAACGTCATAGTATAGTAAGGCATAAAATGTCATAATATAGTAAGGCATAAAAACGTTATAGTAAAGTAAGGCATAAAAAAATCAAAGAATGATAAGGCATAAAAACGTCATAGTATAGTGAGGCATAAAAACGTCATATAATAGTAAGGCATAAAAAGTCATAGTATAGTGAGGCATAAAAACGTCATAGTA
>NW_019513891.1:0-484 GCF_002814215.2 Seriola lalandi dorsalis
CACACACACACACACACACACACCCACACACACACAGAGGTTGTGTGTTTGAACAGCAGTCAGACAGTCAGGATGTTAAATCAGATGGAATGTTCCTTTAAATCAGCAGACATAAGATTAGAGTGAAATACACACATTTATACACACGCACACACACGCGCACACACACACACACACACACACACACACACACATACACAACAGACACACGAACGCACGAACACACACACACACACACACATACACACACACAATCACTGGGCCTCATGGAAACAATTTTGATATTCTTCTCCTCCTCCTGTCTGTGCCTTTAAGGTTCAGTGGGTTTACCTAACCACCTGTACATGATGGGTTTAACTAACCACCTGTACATGAGGGGTTTAATTAACCACCTGTACATGAGGGGTTTAACTAACCACCTGTACATGATGGGTTTAACTAACCACCTGTACATGATGGGTTTAACTAACCACCTGTACATGAG
>NW_019513892.1:0-565 GCF_002814215.2 Seriola lalandi dorsalis
GAACCTATTCCAAAAAAACCCAGAAGTCCATCTGCCAAAAATGCACTGATGCAGACTGTCTGTGTGCAGAGTGCAGACAGCTAGTTTTGCCAAACCGTTATTAAGAGTCAGGTTTTGACAAGTTGACTAATGCAGTTGACTAATGCAGGATATTAAAATGTGTTTAATACAAGTTTTGTTTTGTAGGGTGCAATAATTGTCATGTCTGTTCATCGGTCCCTCTGACATTTTTGTACTCAACAAGATATCTTGACAACTACTGTCCAGATTTCCCTGAAAATTTCATGAACCTCAAACAGTGATCCCTAACAATTTTGGTGACCCTCTATAACAGGGGTCGGCAACCTGCGGCTCCGGAGCCGCATGCGGCTCTTTCATCCTTATCCTTATCTGTGTTAGTTCTTTTTTTTAGATTTTAGTTCTAAATTGGAAGATTATTGTGATCTTGAAATATTAAAATAAAATTATATTTTATCATTTTTCATCGCTCAAAATAAACGTCACACTCGGGGAAGCCGGTATACCCGCCGAAACGCCGTCCATTTGTCGAGACTTTCAACCCTTC
>NW_019513893.1:0-451 GCF_002814215.2 Seriola lalandi dorsalis
ACTAACCAATCATAAACACTGACTTCCAAGGACTGCTTAATTTGTTTTAATCATATCACAATATTTTGCTGTCTGTCTTCACTCTTCATCCCAGGCGGTGACAGTGGAAGGAGCCAGTGTGTTGGTTCATTGTTCAGACGGATGGGACAGAACGGCCCAAGTCTGTTCCCTAGGGTCCTTGCTCATGGACCCTTACTACCGTACAATGAAGGGCTTCATGGTACTAGCCACACACACACACACACACACACAGTTTGGTACTATTTTAAACAGGGGCGGACTGGCCATTCGGAAGTTTGGGAAGACTCCCGAATGGTCTGTCCATTTCAGGCTGAACTGGCCGGTGGTCAAAGAGTTTTGTCTGATATCAGTTACTGTAGCAGGGACACGACAGGTAGTATTGCATGTATTATGATTTTTATTTATTTATTTATTCATTTATTTATCCATT
>NW_019513894.1:0-890 GCF_002814215.2 Seriola lalandi dorsalis
AGGGGGAGAGAGCTGGAGCTGGGTCTGTGTGCACAGTCTGGGGTTGTCATCTGAAGGGGGGTGGGGTTGGGAGGGGGGGGCAGAGAACCTGGATGAAGGTCAAAATGCTTTGGGTGTCCATGCAAAAAGCAGCATGTGACAAAACTGCAGCCAAGAAATGGTGAGAAACGGACATGTTTTCCTTCTCCGGCTCCCACTGTGGAGATCAGGGCTTTTCCAGATTCAACACGAGGCTCTGATTTTATATTTGGTTCACATTTAAACACTTAATATAACTTAATCTTTTTTTCCGTATGTGGTTCTGATTCAAAAGCTTTTAGTGACTTTTTGAATTTTTCATTTCACTCTGTTGTAAAACATGAAGTTTGTTTGGACTGAATCCTCACAGACAGGAAGAGTATGAAGGTGTCGCTGTGTCAGTGTTTCTCCTCCTGACTTCTCCCCTCATCTCTCCTCAGACGGTCAGGTGAGCACGTTTAACTCCGCCTCCTTCCACACCTCTGCACACCTGGCCCAAAAATGGCAGATGAAGCAGCTCCTTCAGCTTCACCCTCGGAAAGATAACATAACATAACATAACATAACATGTTTGGTTTGAGTGTTACAGAAACACAGGGCCGTCCTCTGCAGTGGTCGTGCTCCTGACCCTGAGACCACCAGGTGACAGGACTCTGTCTCCCAGCATGCACCACTGCCACACCCTCAGGGAGGGAGCTGGGCAGAGATCAGTAAAAGTACCTTAGTGGTAGAGTGACTATGTAATATGAACTTTGCAGATTGGTTAGTGTATATACTCTGATGATGGTTTTCAGTTTGGTTTCCTCTCTAGTGGCTGAAAACAATCTGACTTGAAGACACAAGCACCAGCATCAGACAAACTGCATCACAGC
>NW_019513895.1:0-729 GCF_002814215.2 Seriola lalandi dorsalis
GCATAAAACATCATAGTATAGTAAGGCATAAAATGTCATAAAAACGTCATAGTATAGTAAGGCATAAAATGTCATAAAAACTTCATAGTATAGTAAGGCATAAAATTTCATAAAGATGTCATAGTATAGTAAGGCACAAAAACTTCATAGTATAGCAAGGCATAAGATCTAAAAAAAAAGGTCATAGTATAGTGAGGCATAAAAATGTCATAGTATAGTAAGACATAAAATGTCAAAAAAATGTCATTGTATAGTGAGGCATAAAAACGTCATAAAAACGTCATAGTATAGTAAGGCATAAAATATCGAAAAAATTTCATATTATACTGAGCCATAAAACATCATAGTATTGTAAGGCATAAAATGTCATAAAAACGTCATAGTATAGTAAGGCATAAAATGTCAAAAAAATGTCATGGTATAGTGAGGCATAAAATGTCATAAAAACGTCATAGTATAGTAAGGCATAAAATGTCATAAAACGTCATAGTATAGTAAGGCATAAAATGTCATAAAAACGTCATAGTATAGTAAGGCATAAAATGTCAAAAAATTGTCATAGTATAGTGACACATAAAACGTCATAGTATAGTAAGGCATAAACTGTCATGAAAATGTCATAGTATAATGAGGCATAAAATGTCATAAAAACGTCATAGTATAGTAAGGCATAAAATGTCATAAAACGTCATAGTATAGTAAGGCATAAAATGTCAAAAAAATGTCATA
>NW_019513896.1:0-445 GCF_002814215.2 Seriola lalandi dorsalis
TCATCATATATATATATATATGTATATGTGTGTGTGTGTATATATATATATATATATATAAATATATGTCTACATATTTAAATACATATAGATTAATGCTTTGAGCTTGTGGCTGAGCTGCAGCTTCAGAACCTCAGATCTCATGAATGTGGTTCAGACACACTGTGTCACATTGTGTTGAATTACTGATGTGGCTGCTTCAGTCAGTGGGTTCAACTGTGAGGGTTTTTATTGTGACACATCAGAGCTTGTGTTAAAACAGGAAGTGTGTATGAGTGTGTATGAGTGTGTATGAGTGTGTATGAGTGTGTATGAGCGACAGACCACAGACTAGAGAGTGAAGGACTCAGTGAATCAGCTGTGGGTCGTTAAACATCATACATCAGCCCCCACCAGTCTGTTAGTGAGCAGCTTCTGTTTGTCTCCCTATAAACCTGCAGTAAAC
>NW_019513898.1:0-729 GCF_002814215.2 Seriola lalandi dorsalis
CTATACTATGACATTTTATGCTTTGTTATACTATGACGTTTTTTCATGTTTTTATGCCTTATTATACTATGACGTTTTTTGTCATTTTTATGCCTTATTATACTATGACGTTTTTTCATGTTTTTATGCCTTATTATAGTATGACTTTTTTTCATGTTTTTATGCCTTACTATACTATGACATTTTATGCCTTACTATACTATGACGTTTTTTTTATGTTTTTATGCTTTATTATACTATGACGTTTTTTGACATTTTTATGCCTTATTATACTATGATGTTTTTTCATGTTTTTATGCCTTATTATAGTATGACTTTTTTTCATGTTTTTATGCCTTACTATACTATGACATTTTATGCCTTACTATACTATGACGTTTTTTTGATGTTTTTATGCTTTATTATACTATGACATTTTATGCTTTGCTATACTATGACGTTTTTTCATGTTTTTATGCCTTATTATACTATGACTTTTTTTGATGTTTTTATGCTTTATTATACTATGACATTTTATGCCTTACTATACTATGACGTTTTTTTGATGTTTTTATGCCTTATTATACTATGACTTTTTTTCATGTTTTTATGCCTTACTATACTTTGAAATTTTATGCTTTGTTATACTATGACGTTTTTTCATGTTTTTATGCCCTACTATACTATGACGTTTTTTGACATTTTTATGCCTTATTATACTATGACGTTTTTTCATGTTTTTATGCCTTA
>NW_019513899.1:0-842 GCF_002814215.2 Seriola lalandi dorsalis
ATGTTTTTATGCCTTATTATACTATGACGTTTTTTCATGTTTTTATGCCTTACTATACTATGACATTTTATGCGTTACTATACTATGACGTTTTTTTTATGTTTTTATGCTTTATTATACTATGACGTTTTTTGACATTTTTATGCCTTATTATACTATGACGTTTTTTCATGTTTTTATGCCTTATTATAGTATGACGTTTTTTCATGTTTTTATGCCTTACTATACTATGACATTTTATGCCTTACTATACTATGACGTTTTTTTGATGTTTTTATGCTTTATTATACTATGACATTTTATGCTTTGCTATACTATGACGTTTTTTCATGTTTTTATGCCTTATTATACTATGACGTTTTTTTTATGTTTTTATGCTTTATTATACTATGACATTTTATGCCTTACTATACTATGACGTTTTTTTGATGTTTTTATGCCTTATTATACTATGACTTTTTTTCATGTTTTTATGCCTTACTATACTATGACATTTTATGCTTTGTTATACTATGACGTTTTTTCATGTTTTTATGCCCTATTATACTATGACATTTTA
Organism: Seriola lalandi dorsalis; assembly: GCF_002814215.2. Classification (NCBI taxonomy): domain Eukaryota; kingdom Metazoa; phylum Chordata; class Actinopteri; order Carangiformes; family Carangidae; genus Seriola; species Seriola lalandi. The sequence goes on from NW_019513899.1 coordinate 560, forward strand.
TGCTTTGTTATACTATGACGTTTTTTCATGTTTTTATGCCCTATTATACTATTACGTTTTTTGACATTTTTATGCCTTATTATACTATGACGTTTTTTCATGTTTTTATGCCTTACTATACTGACATTTTATACCTTACTATACTATGACGTTTTTTTCATGTTTTTATGCCTTATTATAATATGACTTTTTTTCATGTTTTTATGCCTCATTATACTATGACGTTTTTTGACGTTTTTATGCCTTATTATACTATGACGTTTTTTCATGTTTTTATGCCTTA
>NW_019513900.1:0-976 GCF_002814215.2 Seriola lalandi dorsalis
ACCTGCATACACAGCAGATAATGGTTAGAAAAATCCCCACATCTGCTTCAGTGCTGAGAAGCAGAAAGCACATCAGACAAAATGAGCATAAGTGCTGATACCAAAAACAATTGCAGTAAATATTTTGTGTTATTCATCCAACCCTGAAAGATAAATGACACTTTAGAACAGGACCTAACAAGATAATATGATAATGCATTTTAAATTGGGGCTATTATTCTGTGAACGTAATAATAACAACAAACAAGCACAACCATGGAGACATAATTAATTAAATTCCTTGTTCATAAGAAACACAATATTATCTGACAAAATATCAAAATCAGCAATGTTGTGTTTCCTGTTTAAAATGTATAGTTTATAACAGCTTTGTACTTTTGGGAAACCAGGCCTCATAATAATCTTTAGAGCAAAATATACATTACAACGTGCTTGACAGGGGCAGCAAAAAAATGGAATCAATAAACTCAATAGATTTCAAAGAGATGCAAAACAGATTATGTGTATAAAATACAGAGTAGTTTTAAGAGAATAAAGCACTTCAAGGGAAAGTCAAACCAGGAAAAGCTCTCCAATAAAAGTACGTTTTAAGAAGAGACTTAAAGGAGGTCACGGACTCCACCAACCTGATTTCCTACTGCTCCTGTTCCTATTCATCTTTGCTTTCTCAATTTAGTTTAGAAATGTATCAACAGTTTAGCCCCAGAGTCTCTCTCCAGATCTTTCCAAAGGCAAGACAGTAACAGTAAATAGGAATTTGGGGAATGGCAACTGCAAAATATCACATTGTAGATCTAAATGTGGACAATCAGCATCCTCCATAAAGGGCTGTCAACTCTGCAACACATCACCAACTGAAATCAAATTAACTCCAGATATAAATTCCTTTACAACGAAGGTTCAGTGCTAATAGCAAACCAGAGCTGTACCCATTTCTAGATAACTGTATCTGTTAATTATCTTTGCATGACTGTTT
>NW_019513901.1:0-499 GCF_002814215.2 Seriola lalandi dorsalis
ATCAGCGTCACGGCATAGGTCAGCACGAGCCCCACCCCTCCGGCTTCAAGCCCTGACACACACACACAAGGACAAAGACATGCTGATATAAGATATTTTTGCATTTTGATGTTTTAGTAAACAAACAAACAAACAAACGAACAAACAAACAAACAAACAAACACACAATGTACCGCCCTGAAACACAGAGAGGCTCCAAAAATAAAATAAACAATAACTACACAAACACTGATTTTTCACAGCACTGGCTCTACACCACCACAACAACTATACTATGACGTTTTTTGGCATTTTTACGCCTTATTATACTGTGACGTTTTTTGACATTTTATGCCTTATTAGACTGTGACGTTTTTTGACATTTTATGCCTTATTATACTATGATGTTTTTTTGAAATTTTATGCCATACTATACTATGACGTTTTTTGACATTTTTATGCTCTACTATAATATGTATTTTTTTGGCATTTTTTTGCCTTACTATACTATGACGTTTTT
>NW_019513902.1:0-366 GCF_002814215.2 Seriola lalandi dorsalis
TTTTATGCCTTATTATACTATGATGTTTTTTTGAAATTTTATGCCATACTATACTATGACGTTTTTTGACATTTTTATGCTCTACTATAATATGTATTTTTTTGGCATTTTTTTGCCTTACTATACTATGACGTTTTTTGCCATTTTTACGCTCTACTATACTATGACGTTTTTTGGCATTTTTATGCCTTAGTATACTGTGAAGTTTTTTGCCACTTTTTCGCCTTATTATACTGTGACGTTTTGTGCCATTTTTACGCCTTATTATACTGTGACGTTTTGTGCCTGACTATACTATGACGTTTTTTGACATTTTTACGCCTTAGTATACTGTGACGTTTTGTGACATTTTTACGCCTTAGTATA
>NW_019513903.1:0-479 GCF_002814215.2 Seriola lalandi dorsalis
GGTCTCACGCTGCTCCTCCAGCTCACTTTCACCTGGAGGTGATGAGTCTGTTTCCAGGTGTGATCCAGGTAAAACATCTGTATCTGTCTCTGTCAGTGTGTGAAGTGACATCAGGTCACAGACTAACAGCTGATCCAGAAGTCCTCTCTCCACTCACTCTGTGGCTCCTTTCCTTACCTCCTTCACTCCTTCCTTCCTTCCTTTCCTTCCCTCCTTACCTCCTTCACTCCTTCCTTCCTTCCTTTCCTTCCCTCCTTACCTCCTTCCCTCCTTCCTTCCTTCCTTCCTTTCCTTCCCTCCTTTCCTCCTTCACTCCTTCCTTTCTTTCAGTCCTTCCCTCCTTCCTTCCTTTCCTTCCCTCCTTACCTCCTTCACTCCTTCCTTCCTTCCTTTCCTTCCCTCCTTACCTCCTTGTCTTTCCTTCTTACCTCCTTCCTTTCCTTCACTCCTTCCTTCCTTTCCTTATTTTCTCTTTGTTT
>NW_019513904.1:0-584 GCF_002814215.2 Seriola lalandi dorsalis
GGTCTCACGCTGCTCCTCCAGCTCACTTTCACCTGGAGGTGATGAGTCTGTTTCCAGGTGTGATCCAGGTAAAACATCTGTATCTGTCTCTGTCAGTGTGTGAAGTGACATCAGGTCACAGACTAACAGCTGATCCAGAAGTCCTCTCTCCACTCACTCTGTGGCTCCTTTCCTTACCTCCTTCACTCCTTCCTTCCTTCCTTTCCTTCCCTCCTTACCTCCTTCACTCCTTCCTTTCTTTCAGTCCTTCCCTCCTTCCTTCCTTTCCTTCCCTCCTTCACTCCTTCCTTCCTTCCTTTCCTTCCCTCCTTACCTCCTTCACTCCTTCCTTCCTTCCTTTCCTTCCCTCCTTACCTCCTTCACTCCTTCCTTCCTTTCCTCCTTCCCTCCTTACCTCCTTCACTCCTTCCTTTCCTTCCCTCCTTACCTCCTTCACTCCTTCCTTCCTTTCCTCCTTCCCTCCTTGTCTTTCCTTCTTACCTCCTTCCTTTCCTTCACTCCTTCCTTCCTTTCCTTATTTTCTCTTTGTTTCCAGAACGTTATCATATTATATCATATCACACACACACACACACACACACACA
>NW_019513905.1:0-316 GCF_002814215.2 Seriola lalandi dorsalis
CACACACTCACACACACACACACACACACACACTCACACACACACTCACACACTCACAAACACACTCACACACACACACACACTCACACACACACTCACACACACACACCGGCTTTAGTAAAGAGCTCCACCTGCTGGAGGCTGGTTGACGTTACACAGGTTTCTGTCTGATAAAACTGTAAAATGATGATGATGTTTAATGAAGGAGGAACTTGAAGATTTTACTGATGAGCTTTTAAAACAGAGTCACTGATGAATATGAGTTCACATGAATGAAGACGTATCTGATTCTTTGTTGCTCATTATCAATGTGAAC
>NW_019513906.1:0-1318 GCF_002814215.2 Seriola lalandi dorsalis
GTGAATAAACAACAACAATAAAAACAACATTGATCACTACGTTAAAAGACTAATATTATCAAAAAGGCAAATAGTAGGTGTGTATTGCAACGCTCTCTGCGGCATCACTATCAAAACATCTTCATCATCATCATCCTCAATCTCATCGTCATCCAATCATCATCATCATCACCATCATGCGAGGCGGTAAGGAGGCGTGGCCGGGGATGATTGACAGCCCGAGCTGGCCACTCACATTTAGCCCGTCTCAGCACAGGCAGGCACACATGTAACCACATAGCAACAACAACAAACCATGAACGTTTCCACGGAGACCCAACGACAACCGGCCAATGGCAGCGAGGGGGCCGGCCTGAGAGGAGCTCTGTCATTGGATGGCAGGCGTCTCTAGGGAACAGGTAGAGCTCGTTCAGATAGGAAGAGGGAGGGTGTGTGTGTGTGTGTGGTCCACAATGAGAGAAATAATGTACGTGGATGAATGAGAGTGCACCTGTGTTTGTGGTTGGTCTGGTTCTGTGTGTGTGTGTGTGTTTGTGTGTGTGTGTGTGTGTGTGTGTTTAGTTTTAGTCTAGACAGCTGGAGGTCTTTCCCAGGACACTTGGTGATTATTAACACTTTCGTTGCTCTGGGAGACGTCGTCCTCTGACTTTATAAAATCTGCTGCTGCTGTTAGTTCATGTGTTAACTAACTAACTAACTAACTAACTAACTAACACTCACACTGTCTTAAAGCAAAGACAAACATGTGAGCAGTTCACAGAACTCTCAGGTCTGTCTTCTGACAGTGTCACATGTAGAACCAGTAATGGTCTGGTTCTGGTTCCTCCTGGTGACAAAGGAACAGTTCCACATTTAAAATGATGTGTTGATTTGTTCATTTGTTTAGTTGCTGAGAGTCAGATGATCAGATTGATGCCATTCTCTTGTCTGTGCAGCAGGAGAGCTAACTGTGCTAACTTAGCTTAGCACAAAGACTGGAAAACAAAGGGAAACTGTTAGCTTAGCTCTGCCCAGTTAGCTAACTGTGCTAACTTATTCGCTTATACCTGATTCGCTCACATAAAACATTACAAATACCTTGTACATGGTTTCTATGTGACGGAGAGAGAGTGCAGGTGAGACACACCTCAACGTCCTGCTACAGTCGGGCTAGCTGTTTCCTACTGTCTCCAGTCTTGATGCTAAGCTAAGTTAGCCGGCTGCTGCTGGTAACTTCACATTCACTGTGCAGACAAGATAAACATGGACTCGAACACAACCCAGAACCATAAACAGAACCAGAACCAGAACCAGTGTGTGTGTGTGTGTGTGTGTGTGT
>NW_019513907.1:0-460 GCF_002814215.2 Seriola lalandi dorsalis
TAAAAAGTCATAAAAATGTGAGAGTATAGTAAGTCATAAAAAGTCATAAAAATTACATAGTATAGTAAGGCATGAAAATGTGATAGTATGGAAAGACATAAAATGTCAAAAAAACATCATAGTATAATAAGTCATAAAAAGTCATAAAAACGACAGTATACTAAGCCAAAAAACGTCATAAAAATGTCATAGTATAGTCAGACATATAAACGACATAGTATAATAAGGCACAAAAATGACAAAATAATAAGGCATAAAAAGTCATGAAAATGTCATAGAATAGTCAGACATATAAACGACATAGTATAATAAGGCATAAAAAGTCATAAAAATGTCATAGTTTAGTAAGGCATATAAACGACATAGAATAGAAAAGCATAAAAAGTCATAAAAATGTGAGAGTACAGTAAGTCATAAAAAGTCATAAAAATTGCATAGTATAGTAAGGCATGAAAATGTG
>NW_019513908.1:0-579 GCF_002814215.2 Seriola lalandi dorsalis
CAAGTTCTCCCATCCACTGCCACTTGTTTTATACAAGCAGAGCGCGCCAACGTTAAGCCGATAGTGAATTATTATAAACAAGCTAAAAGGGAAACCTTTCTGTATGTAGACTGCAGCTACAAACTTTTAGAAACTTCCAGCTATAGCCTGAGACAGCAGCCGCCCCCTCTCAGCAGTGTTACCTGCAGGCCAGTTCAGCAGCTAGGGATGGGTTACAGAAACCCGGCATTATGGGCCCCGGGGCTACATTTTTAAAGACCGGATCATCGATAAGCTCCGAAGCTATCAGTTGTGCTCCCGGTACTTGAGAAATTAAGAAAACAGATTTCCTGTTTTTAAAGTTATTGTTATTTTTATCTCACAGACTCATCATTCGTTTTTGAATGATGCATTTTCACTGTTTCGCAATTTAAAGGAGCGACCTCTCTCTTTATCTCTCAGAGCCTGTGTGTGTGTGTGTGGGGGCCACACACCCAGACACACAAACCCTGCTCTTAGCGGAGAGAACTAAACGTTTTGAGGTGTGGTTCAGTATTTTACATGTAAGAGTGGAAACATGAGCGATCTCCGGAAACATCC
>NW_019513909.1:0-616 GCF_002814215.2 Seriola lalandi dorsalis
GCTGCATAAAGGTTAACAAATGCCACCAATGAGTTTTTAGAAACAAGAGTCTGCGGCCATGTTAGTGGCTCAAAATGACTGCTAACGTGCTGATGTGAAGTAGGTTAGGTGTTTTGTTTTCCATTGTCAACGTGTTAGTTTGGCATGTTACCATGTTAACATTTGCTAATTAACACTAAACACAAAGTAAAGCTAATTGATTTTGAAGTTATTTGGTCACAAACCAAAAAGTACTGGATGAAATGAAATGTTGACCTGGTGATGATGCTAGATGAAAAGTTACAATGAATCACAGAGGGGAACATGTCTGACAATGAATGACTATACCAAGTTTAATGGCAATCCATCCAAAAGATTTTGAGATATTTCACTCAAAACAACAAATGTGAACCTCATGGTGGCGCAGAGAAAAAGTCAAGGATCACCAAAGTGATCCTTGACTTTCATCTTTCCATTTCAATCCATCCAATAATTGTTAAAACATTTCAATCTGGACCAAAGTGGTGGAATGGGGCTGTGAGTAAAAATCTACTTTTTTTTTTTTTTTAATGTACAGTGTTTCTACGGGTATCTGTAAGTCAAGGAACCTTTGTATAACCCATTGTGCCCCTTTCAA
>NW_019513910.1:0-506 GCF_002814215.2 Seriola lalandi dorsalis
ACACTGGTTCAGTGTAGTTTGTTTACTGAGACAATAAAAGCCTCAGTTCGCTGCTGTGTTTTGACCTGAGGACGTGTAGGAGAGGAAAATCTACTTGTAATGTTTCAGCTGATATTATTGATCAGTTGATCAGTGAAGATCATTAATATTTCCTGGCTGGAAAGTAATCTGATTTTAATTAAACCTGTTCATTTAATTTCCACTGATCTGATTTCAAACTGACCAGGTGCTGTGTTGTGTTCAGGGGTGTTGTGTTCAGGGGTGTTGAGTTCAGGGGTGTTGTGTTCAGGTGTGTTGTGTTCAGGTGTGTTGTGTTCAGGGGTGTTGAGTTCAGGTGTGTTGTGTTCAGGGGTGTTGTGTTCAGGTGTGTTGTGTTCAGGTGTGTTGAGTTCAGGTGTGTTGAGTTCAGGGGTGTTGTGTTCAGGTGTGTTGTGTTCAGGGGTGTTGTGTTCAGGGGTGTTGTGTTCAGGGGTGTTGTGTTCAGGGGTGTTGTGTTCAGGGGTGTT
>NW_019513911.1:0-598 GCF_002814215.2 Seriola lalandi dorsalis
CTGCTGACAAACCTCATCAGGGGGAAACTGCTTCCCTCTGCTCGCCTCTGGATAACCACACGACCTGCAGCAGCCAATCAGATCCCTCCTCAGTGTGTTGGCATGGTGACAGAGGTCAGAGGGTTCACTGACCCACAGAAGGAGGAGTACTTCAGGAAGAGGTTCAGAGATGAGGAGCAGGCCAGCAGGATCATCTCCCACATCAAGACATCACGAAGCCTCCACATCATGTGCCACATCCCAGTCTTCTGCTGGATCACCGCTACAGTTCTGGAGGAGGTGATGAAAACCAGAGAGGGAGGAGAGCTGCCCAAGACCCTGACTGAGATGTACATCCACTTCCTGGTGGTTCAGTCCAAACTGAAGAAGGTCAAATATGATGGAGGATCAGAGACAGATCCACACTGGAGTCCAGAGAGCAGGAAGATGATTGAGTCTCTGGGAAAACTGGCTTTTGAGCAGCTGCAGAAAGGAAACCTGATCTTCTATGAATCAGACCTGACAGAGTGTGGCATCGATATCAGAGCAGCCTCAGTGTACTCAGGAGTGTTCACACAGATCTTTAAAGAGGAGAGAGGCCTGTACCAGGACAAGGTGT
>NW_019513912.1:0-439 GCF_002814215.2 Seriola lalandi dorsalis
TTATCCTGCACGGTCATAGTGTCTGAACATGGGCTTGACAGTACCAGTTAATTAGGCAACCTCTGTTGCTGAAAGGATGTGCACATGAAGTTTTCTACATTCAAAATCCATTTTCTAGCACTAACTGAGCAACATGGAAGTCTTGATGTTTTGTTTTCAACATGAAGCCCATTTGATAGTTTAGCAGTGAAGGAGACCAATTTTTTTCATCTGTTGTCAAAGATATGAAGTCTACTTGATTTTGGATTGTGTCACTGTCATTTTAAGTAGTTGGAATTTAGTCACATGACTGTAGGTACACTTTTGCTAAAACTAATGCAGTCAACACAATAGCCTTCCAGTAGAGGCTGAAGTTGGCACTGTTGATTATATGACTTGAGGGGTGTTTTGAATATTGTCCACTCCATTTGTATCAACTGGCCTTGAAGGCTCCATAACT
>NW_019513913.1:0-456 GCF_002814215.2 Seriola lalandi dorsalis
AATTTAGTACCAATAAATAAAATGTTCCTATATGTATACACAAATAAGTTATACCTAAACCTCCGTAGGTATAAGAAAATAAAAAAATACATGCACACTTCTTTTATTATTATTATTGTCAGAATACATCATGTTAAATGTTTTTAGTTTTTTTATTTTTGAGATAAAATTCAGTAAAATGAATTATATCATGAAATATTGGGTTAATACTGAATATCTTATAACTGTCATATTTTAAATAATGGGAATAGTGTTTTTTTGTTGAAAAAAATACATTATATTATATATAAAGTATATAAATACATTAATATAATATCATGAAGACACATATATTCTGAGCTGATGATTTATAAAAGTGAAATATGAATATAAAGAATTGAAATAGTGTTTCCATCTTTGACTTTGTTGAACTTGATCTTTCTCTGATGATATACATCATATATAAGCATGATATAT
>NW_019513914.1:0-608 GCF_002814215.2 Seriola lalandi dorsalis
TAATTAACAGACTGACATATAGATTTTCTATGTATATAATATATAATGCAGGATGATATATATAGATCTATACTTCCATGGTATATATTACACTAATCCACAGTAAATATAATTTGTATAATGTTCAAACTGTTTATCTAATGAATGTAACCACACTTTATATAATGGAGAATGTGTTTGATTGTGTAAAATATATCATCAATAATGTGAAACAATTGAATAATTCTCTTTGAATAGTCAAAGACAATATAAAAAATAACTTATTATAATATGAATATAATAAGTTTTTATTATATTAGTTTGGTGGTAATAACTGTTATCTATGACTGTAAATATTTCTTTCACTAAAACATGTATTAAGTTTAATGTACAATTTATTTAAAGTTGTCTGAGGTAAATATTTTATTCATAAGATTATAATCAATATATAATATATTTATCTAATAAATAATATAATTTAGTACCAATAAATAAAATGTTCCTATATGTATACACAAATAAGTTATACCTAAACCTCCGTAGGTATAAGAAAATAAAAAAATACATGCACACTTCTTTTATTATTATTATTGTCAGAATACATCATGTTAAATGTTTTTAGTTTTTTT
>NW_019513915.1:0-541 GCF_002814215.2 Seriola lalandi dorsalis
CCATTATATAAAGTGTGGTTACATTCATTAGATAAACAGTTTGAACATTATACAAATTATATTTACTGTGGATTAGTGTAATATATACCATGGAAGTATAGATCTATATATATCATCCTGCATTATATATTATATACATAGAAAATCTATATGTCAGTCTGTTAATTAAATTTAACCTACACTCTTAATAATTTAACATCATTAAATTTGTATAAATATTAAATGTAATATTTGACACAATTTCTATATTTTTCCTCAAGTTGTTTGTTGTTATTAAAGTGAATATTTCATATAAAAGACATTTGTCATCAGACAACAACTGTATTCATTTACTGTATTTAGCAGCATCAAGTTTCGAAATCTCATTTCCCATAAAGGAAAATCAGCTTTAAAAACATGTAATTTTGAAGAGTCAGAGTGAATGTGAAGAATCCTGCTCATCACTGAAATTGACTTTGATGAACTGGACATTTTGTAGCAAAAGTCAAGTGAGCAGGAAAATCCTCCACAATCCTTCATGTAGAAGTCAATTGATTTGAGG
>NW_019513916.1:0-540 GCF_002814215.2 Seriola lalandi dorsalis
GTTAAAATGGAGGCCGTCCACCGTACACACAGTCTCCTTCCCCACATAGACTTCCTGAGAGTAGACACACACACTTCAGTGTCATTACATATGCAGGTCAAGTGCATGCACATGCGTATTCTATAAATCCGCTGCTCAAACTCATCAATTATGCATCTCATTATCTAAACGCATTGTCAAGTATTAGTAGTTACAATTGTAGAACAAGTACTCAGACATTTAAAATCCTTGTTTGCTGATGACATATATACTCAACTACACATCTTCCTCACACACACACACACACACACACACACAACCATCTGGCTGTTGTCAGAGTTGAGCAGCATATGGATTATTAATAATACAATTTAAAAGATAGGAAGCTGCATACTTTCACACAAAGTGCGTATTCTTCTGTACCAGTGTGTGTGTTTGTACCGACCCTATACTGTCCTCCGTTGCCATCGTCCAACTCTAGGATGTAACCCTCGATGGAGCTGCCAGGGGATGCAGTTACTCTCCAGGCCAGGGTGGCGCTGTTGTTCCTGGTGCAGCACT
>NW_019513917.1:0-614 GCF_002814215.2 Seriola lalandi dorsalis
GCGCGAGCGGCGTGAAGAGCGCGAGCGGCGTGAAGAGCGCGAGCGGCGTGAAGAGCACTCACCCGCCTCCGTGAACAGGATGTGAGTCTTACGTTACTTCCTAAGAGGGTGATGATCGATCTCGTCACGTGTCGGTATTTTTTTATGGTTCCTTTGATACCACGAAAAACGGCTACCGTCCCGTTTTTTGCCACATGGCATCGACTTGGTACGGAAGTATCAGTTCTGGTAACAACCCTAGTTGCTAGGTTACGAGGTTGTTGCTAAGTGATTTGTAGTGTGTTAAAGATGAATGATTGGTAGGGTGTTGATAAGTGATGGTTTTGTACATTTGTGCATTTTTATACAAACCAACACACACACAGGTGTGACAGATGGTCACCATGGTGTTTGTGAAGGTGGACAATACATCACAGAGCTGAGCAGCAGCCTCCAGGATCAATACATCACTTTTACAATTGATCAGTTATGAGTTCATCTATAAACAATAAGACAGTCCAGAGACCAGAGACACAAGCTGATTGATCCAGTTATAAATGAATAATCGTTTCAGCACTAATCAGTAACAGAAGAAGACAGCAGTGTGTGTGTGTGTGTGTGTGTGTGTGTGTGTG
>NW_019513918.1:0-599 GCF_002814215.2 Seriola lalandi dorsalis
GTTTTTTGCCATTTTTATGCCTTACTATACTATGACATTTTTTATGCCATACTATACTATGACGTTTTGTAACATTTTTATGCCATACTATACTATGACATTTTATTGCCTTGCTATACTATGACATTTTTTGACATTTTTATGCCATACTATACTATGACATTTTTATGCCATACTATACTATGACCTTTTTTTCCATTTTTATGGCATAATATACTATGACATTTTTTGACATTATTATGCCATACTATACTATGACGTTTTCATGCCATACTATACTATGACCTTTTTTTCCATTTTTATGGCATAATATACTATGACATTTTTTGACATTATTATGCCATAATATACTATGACATTTTTATGCCATACTATACTATGACGTTTTTTGCCATTTTTATGCTTTACTATACTATGACATTTTTATGCCATACTATACTATGACGTTTAATGCCATTTTTATGCCATACTATACTATGACGTTTTTTGCCATTTTTATGCCATACTATACTATGACGTTTTTTAACATTTTTATGCCATACTATACTATGATATTTTTATGGCTTGCTATATTATTACATTTTTATGCCATACTATAC
>NW_019513919.1:0-523 GCF_002814215.2 Seriola lalandi dorsalis
GGCTCTGCTTCTTCTGCAGCACTCTCATCTGCTTCTGGGTGTTGCGGTGCTCTTCAAGCTGTCACGAACAAACGCAAGATTAGACATATATTGACTTTTGTTGAATACTGAAATATCTTCCAACCACAGTTTCCTTTAATATTATGCTGTTTGTTGATTACATGCATGTTTTAAAGTTAAAATGTATTGAGCTGTTTTTATGCTCATCAGTTCACTTTTTTTGCTGCTTTGTTTCTCATTGAAAGTCAAACACAGATGATCTGTCTTGCAAACCTATATGCACAAGCGAAATCAATATAAAAACTTCCTACAGACACTGTAGAACATAAGTGGTCATCATTAAAACTGCAAAATGCAACACAACAACCTGACACATATTGAGGTCATAGGACAAGGCTCTTCATTGCACCACTCTGTGTCTGACAAAGATCACTGCATCACCTTCTAGTACACTCCCTGTTTGCACACACACACACACACACACACACACACACACACACACACACACACACACACACACACA
>NW_019513920.1:0-484 GCF_002814215.2 Seriola lalandi dorsalis
TCACTCAGTTCATCAGGAGATCCAAGAGTTCCTGAAGTCAAAGAACAGATCAGAGGAGAAACTCTCTGAGATCCACTGCTCAGCTCTGGCCTACATGCTGCAGATGTCAGAGGAGGTTCTGGATGAGTTGGACCTGGAGAAGTACAACACATCAGGGGAGGGACAACGGAGACTGATCCCAGCTGTGAGGAATTGCAGGAAGGCTGTGTAAGTCCAGACATGATGACGAACGTTATCACACAGAGTAGATTAGTCATTTAGTTTTTCGAATTAAAATAATCTAATTATTCTTAGTTTTACAATGAAAAAAACAGTTTTAAATGAACCAAAATGTTCAGTTGGTTGTGATTATTGCTGTTAAGTTGATGAAAAGGCCACATTATCATTGTTCATTCTTACAGTGTAATGATGGATGTAGCTGTTTTGTCCTTCTCTGTTATATATAGATATTATATAAACAACTTTGAGTCATTAATCATTATGG
>NW_019513921.1:0-1081 GCF_002814215.2 Seriola lalandi dorsalis
TTGTCAATGTCAATCCTCATTTGACTGAGAACTTCCCTCTCTCCACTCATGCTGTTCATGGTGGCTCCAACTTGTTCCTTCATCTTGTTGAAATTTTTCCTTAAATGTTCCATTTCTTTTCTTTCTGCCAGTACGTTCATCTCAGTGCTTTCCAGTTGTAGTTTTATTGTTTTGATGGTGTCATCCTGTACTTCCTGTTCTTCTTGTTTAATAGTAATCTTGGTAATGGTATTTTCAAGTTTGTTTTGTTGTCTCTGAACCTGAAGGTTCAGATCTTTAATTTTGATTTTCTCTCTGTTAATCTCATCTAACAGACTATCGGCCTGTTCTTTCTTCCTTTCTAGCATAGTCTTTGTGACTTCCAACTTTTCTTTTTCGTCCTTTACATATCGTTTATCTTGTTCTAATAACTCAGTTTGTTTGAGGATATCAGACCTCATTTTCTCCAAGTCTGTTTTTACTTTGCTTATCTTATCATTAACTCTGTCCCGATCTTCTCCTTCTTCCTTCAGCCCTGCGTTCAATTTCTCAAGGTGTTGTTTTTCAGTTGTAAACATTTGCTTCCATACATTTTCAGTGTCCTCTTTCTGTACGACTAGGCCTGACAATATACTTATCAGACCTTCCTTTCCACTCTGTAACAGCTCAGTATAGAAAGCCATATTTTCGTCCTGTCCATCAAGTTCTGACAACTTTTCTTCAATTGAAGTGTACACTATTAGCATATCTTCATTGGATTGATGTAAACTTTGCATTTTGTGTTTGATGTCATCACTCATTCTTTCATTCAGATGCTGAAGTTTTACTTGTGCACTTTCTATGACTTTCATTTTATCCATGACATGATGTTCTCTCATTATCAGCTCAGACCTTTCCCTTTCCAATTTGTCCATTTCATTCAAAATCATTTGTCTGTCTTTGTCAATGTCAATCCTCATTTGACTGAGAACTTCCCTCTCTCCACTCATGCTGTTCATGGTGGCTCCAACTTCTTCCTTTATCTTGTTGAGATTCTTCCTTAGAAGTTCCAGTTCTTTTCTTTCTGCCAGTACGTTCATCTGACTGCTTTCCAGTTGTTGTT
>NW_019513922.1:0-378 GCF_002814215.2 Seriola lalandi dorsalis
CATTCAAAATCATTTGTCTGTCTTTGTCAATGTCAATCCTCATTTGACTGAGAACTTCCCTTTCTCCACTCATGCTGTTCATGGTGGCTCCAACTTCTTCCTTTATCTTGTTGAGATTCTTCCTTAGAAGTTCCAGTTCTTTCCTTTCTGCCAGTACGTTCATCTGACTGCTTTCCAGTTGTTGTTTCACTGTTCTGATGGTGTCATCCTGTACTTCTTGTTCTTCTTTTTCTATACTAATCTTGGTAATGATATTTTCAAGTTCGTTTTGTTGTCTCTGAACTTGAAGGTTCAGATCTTTAATGTTGATTTTCTCTCTGTCAATCTCATCTAACAGACTATCGGCCTGTTCTTTCTTCTTTTGTAGCATAGTCTTTG
>NW_019513923.1:0-505 GCF_002814215.2 Seriola lalandi dorsalis
CACGTCAGCACGTCAGCACGTCAACGGTCACTAACTACCGTTACTGAAAAGACATTTTACTACGGTAGAAGTAAAATTAAGCAAATTAAATATTTTTAATATTATATGTAATATTTTTGTTTTTGCACACTGAACAAATACAGGTACATATTAGTCTGTTTGCAGTGTAAAAGACCAACAAAAAAAAAAAATGAATTCTTTAACTGCGAATAGAATTTCTCTTCAAAATTCAAATGGTCGTAAATACAACATATCGACACCCTCTTAAAATAAGGGCCTAAGTCATTTTTTCAGGTTTTTCAGGAAACGCAAAAAACTCAACAAAAGAGTCACACTTTTGACATAGGCCATTATACAACCGGGGGTAGAATTGCATGTTCCCCTCAACTGAGGATTCAGGCGATTTTACCAGAGGTGGCCAGCATCATGAGGGGGTGATTTAGGCAAAAAAAAAATTTTTGTCAAAACATGACTTAGGCCATTATTTTAGGAAGGTGACGATATG
>NW_019513924.1:0-486 GCF_002814215.2 Seriola lalandi dorsalis
ATAGGCATTAATATACTATGACATGTGTATACCTGACCATATTATGTTGTTTTTAATGTCTTTATGCCAAAATAAACTATGATTTTTTTTCACTTTTTTTGCCATAGTATAATGTGTCGTTTTTCTTACTTTATAGGCATTAATTTACTATGACGTGTATACATTACTATATTATAACGTTTTCTGATATTTTTATGCCTTAAAACACTATGTCGTTTTTTCACTTTTTTTGCCGTGCCATACTATGTCATTTTTTTCACTTTATAGGCATTAATATACTATGACATCTGTATACATTACTATATTATGACGTTTTCTGATATTTTTATGCCTTAAAACACTATGCCATTTTTTCACTTTTTTTGCCATACTATACTATGTCGTTTTTTCACTTTTTTTGGCATGCTATACTATGTCATTTTTCTCACTTTATAGGTATTAATATACTATAACATGTGTATAACTTAATATATTATGACGTATTTT
>NW_019513925.1:0-446 GCF_002814215.2 Seriola lalandi dorsalis
GTTTTTCTCACTTTATAGGCATTAATTTACTATGACATCTGTATACATTACTATATTATAACGTTTTCTGATATTTTTATGCCTTAAAACACTATGCCATTTTTTCACTGTTTTTGCCCTACTATACTATGTCGTTTTTTCACTTTTTTTGACATGCTATACTATGTCATTTTTCTCACTTTATAGGCATTAATATACTATGACATCTGTATACATTACTATAGTATGATGTTTTCTGATATTTTTATGCCTTAAAACACTATGCCATTTTTTTTACTTTTTTTGCCATACTATACTGGTTCTTTTTCCCTACTTTTTAGGCTTTAATATACAATGACATCTGTACACATTACTATATTATGACGTTTTCTGATAATTTTATGCCTTAATACACTGTGCCATTTTTTTCATTTTTTTGCCATACTATACTATGTCGTTTTTTCACT
>NW_019513926.1:0-490 GCF_002814215.2 Seriola lalandi dorsalis
TCAAGACTGGATTACATTGGCTGAGGTGAAGGGCTGGGCGGAGCGTATGGGAGCAGGGAGAGGGAGGGGTGGTGGTTGCATATCGAAAAGCTTAATTACTTTCAAAAATAGAGGACACATGGATTAACTGTTTTTTGCTGTTATCTGTTTTAGGATTTGCCTGGAAAAAATGTAAATATGAACAGATGGCAGCTTGTAAATAATTCTTTATTAGTCTCCATACATTAGTCTCCATAATCCTGGAGGTTTTTATTCACTTGTAAAATACATGTAAAAACACCCTTCTACACTTGATTATATTTATCCCTGTCTGGCAGTAGGTTGGTCAGTCTGTATGTCAACCAATCAAAAGTAAAAGTACTTATTGTGCAGAATGGCCCCAGTCAGAATAGTACATGGTTATCTAAATTATAATATTATTATTTTATTGCTACTGATATAAGAACCAATAAAGCCTGTTTATATGTTGTTGAAAGAAAATGTTTTAACT
>NW_019513927.1:0-413 GCF_002814215.2 Seriola lalandi dorsalis
CTATACTATGACGTTTCTTGACATTTTCTTGGCTTACTATACTATGATGTTTACACGCCCTACTATACTATCATGTTTTTTGACATTTTTTTGCCATACTATACTATGATGTTTGTTGACATTTTTTAGCCCTACTATACTATGACGTTTATATGCCTAACTATACTATGACCTTTTTTGACTTTTTTTTTATTTACTATACTATGACTTTTTTTTTTTGCATTTTTTAGCCTTACTATACTATGGCGTTTGTTGCCATTTTTTTGGCTTACTATACTATGATGTTTATATGCCCTACTATACTATGATGTTTTTTGACATTTTTTTGCCATACTATACTATGATGTTTTTTGACATTTTTTAGCCTTACTATACTATGACTTTTATACGCCTTACTATACTATGACGTTTTT
>NW_019513928.1:0-483 GCF_002814215.2 Seriola lalandi dorsalis
ACATCCGGGGGAAGTAACTGTTTGACTGGTTTATATCTACACACACACACACACACACACACGCACGCGCACACACACACATCGCCAAAAGAAGGATGTTTCCAATGGCTGGATATGAGACTAAGCAGGAACAATCAGGATATTATTGCTTTGCCTGTGTGTGTGTGTGTGTGTGTGTGTGTGTGTGTGTGTGTGTGTGTGTGTGTGTGTGTGTGTGAGTACTGTAGGTTTTGGGTGCATGTGTGTTTGTACTTGGGGGTGTGGGCCTGCATGCATGAATATGTGTGTATATACATTTCAGTAGGTGTGTGTCTCCATGTAACAGAGCACATGTGTCTGATTAAAGAACACATTAGGTCATCTTTCATTCCATCCGGCCTGATGTGTGTGGGTGTGTGTCTGTGTGTGTTTGTGTGTGTGTGTGTGTGTTGCTGTTTGTTGCTCAGTTGAGCAATTTGAACATTTGAAGGGACCCCCTTTCAC
>NW_019513929.1:0-491 GCF_002814215.2 Seriola lalandi dorsalis
CGTCTAATCAGCATTCCTCACTATTTATAACCAAACACTTAATAAATTAATGGAGAAATGATTCAATAGACCGATCGATAAGGAGAAATAACCGAGTCGCAGCCTCTGATTTTAAGCAGATCGTATACTAACAAATGCTAATGTGACAGCTTGTCCCCTCATTCTCATGCATCCTTCTGTTTCCTGCTAAGCATCTGTGCTTATGTATGTGGGTGTGCTAACGTCTGCATGTGTGCCAGTGTGTGTGTGTGTCTGTATGCAGGACTAGTGTCCTCCGGCCTCCCTCCTTCCCTCTCCTCAGCTCTTATGAATCGATGATCATGTGGTGTAAGGGAGATAGATGGCCCCCAGCTCCATCTTGTCTCCTCTAATTGTAAAATATTAGTTACATTAGACTCTGGCCCATGATTAATGGAACTTATTTGGAAGGTGGACTCTCACTCTCACACACATGCTTTCTTTCTCCCTCTCTTCCTCTCTCTCGGTTACCA
>NW_019513930.1:0-331 GCF_002814215.2 Seriola lalandi dorsalis
ATTTGTCCAATCTTCTCGGTTGTTCAGATAAAGCGGAAACAAACAGAAAGTTTGGTTTAGTTTAGTTTGCCTTAAAATGATGGGCTGCATGCTGCCTTTACTGTCCCCAGCTGAAGCAGTGCTTGTTGTAGTGCTGTTGCAGGTTGTTGTAGTGCAGGTTGTTGTAGTGTTTTTGCAGGTTGTTGTAGTTCTGTTGCTGGTTTCTTTAGTGCAGGTTGTTGCAGCGCTTTTACAGGTTGTTGTAGTGCAGGTTGTTGTAGTGTTGTTGCAGGTTGTTGTAATGCTGTTGCAGGTTTCTTTAGTGCAGGTTGTTGTATTCCTTTACAGGTTG
>NW_019513931.1:0-793 GCF_002814215.2 Seriola lalandi dorsalis
TACTCCAGCTCCTGTTTGCTGCTGCCGTGACCTCTGACCTCCCTGTGCAGTGTGAAGGCAGAGAGGACGCAGGACGAGAGCCGACGTCGCTGACAGCGAAGCGTCTGGCCTCTGCGCTCGCTCGCTCCGCTCACATGACAGCAGCTGGAGTCAGATGATTCATCAGGGAAGGAGCGGACCAGATGTGGTTTGGCTTCAGTCAGTTGACACGTCAGACACAGAGCTGAGGAGGAGGAGGAGGAGGAGCAGGAGGAAGAGGAGGAAGAGGAGAAGGAGGAGGAGCAGGAGGAGGAGGGCTCCACTCAATCTGCTTCCTTTAAATTCAGTTTGTGCAGCAATGCAGCAGTTAGCTCATCGGCTCAGAGGGATTACTGCCCCAGTGATGATCCTGCCTCTGATCATGTGTCGTGATCCTCAGTATCAGGATCCGTGACTTTGACACATCGATCACTTCTGCATTAGAGGTTTTTTTTTACACCTGTGGTAAACTTATCCAAACCCACTGTGCATGAATCAACCTGCCTCCTCCACTCAGACTAGTTCCAGGTTACATCCCTGTTTATCCAGAGTCGTATGAAATATTAACAGCTTGTGTAAAGTCTTGTCACAAATGCAGTGTTAAGTCGTGAATAATGGCTAAAAATACCTTGACCTTTGTCGCCCCCCCATCCAGCACCTCTAGGATGAGCTGTAAGCCAGGCCTCATCAGCCAGCATCAGTGCTGCCCCCTCGCTCATAAAGCCCCTGGTGTGAATGGGAGTAAATCCCTGCAGCAGGTTGAGAGGAGGCTGTT
>NW_019513932.1:0-495 GCF_002814215.2 Seriola lalandi dorsalis
CACACAGTGAAAAAGCGTCGTACAAAAACCTCCCTCAGTCAGACTGAACAGAAACTGAACTGACTGCTGCAGCTGGAAGCTACTGCAGAGACTGATACAGTTCACTGAAGACACACACACACACACACACACACACACACACACACACACACACACACACACACACACACAGGACGTTTTGATACTTTTTAAGAAAACATTTAAATGATTGATGTTAAACTGTCAAACACACACAAATCCTCTACTGATATTAACAGCAATAAATGATTGTGGAAACATTTGAGAGCAGTTCATTAAAAGCTCTGAGACACATTTTACAAAGAAAATATAACAGTGAGTAAAAACTGCTGCACTCATGTGAACATGTTGATGCTTCAGTTTGTTCACCAGAAGGAGAAAATCAAAAGAGCTGACAGTCTCTCCACTGCATCCACATGTTGTAACATCAGCACAGACAAGGTCAGAGGTCACATGTGAAGGACAACAGCTGCACTG
>NW_019513933.1:0-505 GCF_002814215.2 Seriola lalandi dorsalis
TTTTTGTCACATCTCCTGAATACTTGGTTTCCAAGTGCTTCTTAATGTTCAGTCAGCTTCAGCATGTGTAACTTTAATGTGGGATATACACCCCCACCTCAGTTCCCTATGTGCAGAATCTGACATATTTGTTGTGTAGGTGAGTATCCAGCAAATATTTACCTTCCAAAACAATGATCTTTATCTTATTTTTTTTGTGAAGCAATTTGTAACTCTGTTAAGAAAAGCCTTTTATGAATAAAGTTATTATTATTATTATTATTATTATTATCAATTCTGGGGTCCTTGGCAAACTCAGCCATGGGGCCTCTGTCTGCCTTATTTTCACTTTCTCTAATCAAGAATTGTTATTGGAGGTGGTATTAATGGTACTTGCATCGTTTAACTGAAAGAAACTAACATCCTGTCAAACACACAGGAACACTGCGAATGCTGTGTTAGAAATAAAAATCCTGTAAAAGGATGCTTTATACACTGCTGGATATTTGACTCTAATAATGTATCA
>NW_019513934.1:0-495 GCF_002814215.2 Seriola lalandi dorsalis
ATAGTATGATGTTTTTTTAGGATTTTTATGACTTACTATAGTATGATGTTTTTTTGCTATTTTAATGCCTTACTATACTATGACGTTTTTTGGTATTTTCACGCCTTACTATAGAATGATATTTTTATGCCTTACTATAGTATGACGTTTTTAGTATTTTTATGCCTTACTATCCTATGATAGTTTTATGCCTTACTATACTATGATGTTTTTTTGGCATTTTCATGTCTTAGTATACTATGACATTTTTTACTATTTTCATGCCTTACTATCCTATGATAGTTTTATGCCTTACTATACTATGATGTTTTTTGGCATTTTTATGTCTTAGTATACAATGACATTTTTTACTATTTTCATGCCTTACTATCCTATGATAGTTTTATGCCTTACTATACTATGATGTTTTTTGGCATTTTTAACTTACTATACAATGACTTTTTTTTTTACATTTTTATGCCTTACTATAGTATGATGTTTTTTTTGGGATTTTTA
>NW_019513935.1:0-489 GCF_002814215.2 Seriola lalandi dorsalis
CAACATAAAGGGGAAATTTGTAAGAAGATTGAGACTGAACACATTAAATCTTATTTTAATCTAATTTTAAAGATGTAAAGTGACATTTTATCTGTCAAGACTCTTGAAAACTGTAATTTCAACAAAATAGTTTGACACTACACTACTTTCACTTCTGTACTCAAAATATGGAGCTACACTAAGCATCTAATATGTTTAAGGAGGGAAACAGCTCTAAAGCGTATTTATTTACATATAGATTCATATTTTATCTATCCTCTCATGTAACTCTCAGCAAGAATACAAAATGTCAAACTCTTCCAGTACAGTTAAATTCTTAGTTAACCCTTGAATTTCAGCTCTTTATCATTGTGTCATTCTGAGAGAATGGGATTTCAGCTTGACAAATTCCATGCGGCTGTTCATTATAGTTTTAAAGAAATGTTGTTTGTAGAATTTCATTGTAGAACCACTGTTTTAAGTGATAATCAGGATAGAGTACAGTGCACA
>NW_019513936.1:0-353 GCF_002814215.2 Seriola lalandi dorsalis
AAAATATGTATAATTAAATATATAATCTCCTCCTTGAACTGTCATCTTACTGTGGTGGAGGAGTTGGAGCCCTAATGACCCTAGGAGCTATGTTGTCGGGGGCATTTTGCCCCTGGTAGGGTCTCCCATGGCAGATTGGTTCTAGGTGAAGGGCCAGACGAAGAATGGTTCAGAAGATCCCAATGAATAAAATGATCAAGAATCCCTCCGGCCCGGAGGGATACCGGGGCCCTGCCCTGGAGCCAGGCCTGGGGTTGGGGCCCGTGGGCGAGCGCCTGGTGGCCGGGCCTTAGCCCATGGGGCCCGGCCGGGCCCAGCCCGAACCGGCTACATGGGTTCGTCTCCCAGTGGGC
>NW_019513937.1:0-583 GCF_002814215.2 Seriola lalandi dorsalis
ATGCCTTATTACACTATGCCGTTTTTTTGACATTTTTAAGGCTTACTATACTATGCCTTACAATGCTGTGACATTTTATGATGTTTTTATGCCTTATTACACTATGCCGTTTTTTTGACATTTTTAAGGCTTACTATACTATGCCTTACAATGCTGTGACATTTTATGATGTTTTTATGCCTTATTATACTATGACGTTTTTTGATATTTTTATGCCTTATTACACTATGCCATTTTTTGACATTTTTACGCCTTGCTATACTATGCCTTACAATACTATGACATTTTATGATGTTTTTACGCCTTATTATACTATGACGTTTTTTGATATTTTTATGCCTTATTACACTATGCCGTTTTTTGACATTTTTATGCCTTACTATACTATGCCTTACAATGCTATGAAAGTTTATGATGTTTTTATGCCTTACTATACTATGTCGTTTTTTGACATTTTTATGCCTTACTATACTATGCTGTTTTTTTTACGTTTTTATGCCTTATTATACAATGAAGTTTTTTGACATTTTTATGCCTTACTATACTATGCCTTACAATGCTATGAAAGTTTATGATGTTTTTA
>NW_019513938.1:0-467 GCF_002814215.2 Seriola lalandi dorsalis
GTAAGACATAAAAACATTTTAAAAAACGTCACAGTTTACGATGGCACAAAAACGTCAAAATACATCATAGTATAGTAAGGCATAAATATGTTAAAAACTTTATATTATAATAAGGAATAAAAACATCATAAAATGTCATAGCATTGTAAGGCATAGTATAGTAAGGCATAAAAATGTCAAAAAACGACATAGTATAGTAAGGCATAAAAACATCATAAACTTTCATAGCATTGTAAGGCATAGTATAGTAAGGCATAAAAATGTCAAAAATCGGCATAGTATAATAAGGCATAAAAACATCATAAAATGTCATAGCATTGTAAGGCATAGTATAGTAAGGCATAAATACGTCATAAAAGCGTCACAGTTTACGATGGCACAAAAACGTCAAGATACATCATAGTATAGTAAGGCATAAATATGTTAAAAACTTTATATTATAATAAGGCATAAAAACATCATAAAAT
>NW_019513939.1:0-358 GCF_002814215.2 Seriola lalandi dorsalis
TTAAACTTTCATTTTAAAACTGTTTTTAAACAAAAATCACCTCAGTCCAGACGAGTGTTTCAGCTTCAGTTACTGCCTCAGATTCAGTCGTCCGGACGTAAACGTGCTGGAATGAAACACGACAGACAGACGGACAGATCACTGCAGAGCTGGGACACTCCTGAAGCTGGTGTCTGTCCTGAAGCTTCAGGTCTCTGTCCTAAAGCTGGTCTCTGTGTCCTGAAGCTTCAGGTCTCTGTCCTGAAGCTTCAGGTCTCTGTCCTGAAGCTTCAGGTCTCTGTCCTAAAGCTGGTCTCTGTGTCCTGAAGCTTCAGGTCTCTGTCCTAAAGCTGGTCTCTGTCCTGAAGCTTCAGGTCTC
>NW_019513940.1:0-448 GCF_002814215.2 Seriola lalandi dorsalis
CTCTCTCTCTGACTAGGCTGGTGCCTTACAACCTCCACCATGTTACCTCGAAGAGGACTCACCTGATGTTCCCGTGTGGCTGATCTCCATTGCTGCTGGTGCTGTTGAGGCCTGTGGTCCCTGGTATTCAGGTCCCAGTGTCTCCATTGTTGCTGTGGTTGTTGAGGCCTGTAGTCCCTGGTGTTCAGGTTCCGGTGGCGTGTAGGGGAGGACATCCCTTCCTGTAGACGATACTCAATAGGCAGATTGTATTGTCCTAACAAGCAGTCTTTGGATGTTACCCCGGCCGGGTGTGATGGCTTCCCACGGCCGGGGAGGGTGGGAGCCAGTGGTATTTTCCAGGTGAGTGCTCTCTTCTCAGTATGCTAAAACGTAACTTTTATTTGTTTCTTTAAAAGGTAAAGATGGGACGGTGAAGTCCCCTGTTAAAAGCCAATTAAAAGTAAAA
>NW_019513941.1:0-501 GCF_002814215.2 Seriola lalandi dorsalis
CGTCAAATAATGTCATAGTATAGTAAGGCATAAACACGCCATAGTATAGTAAGTCATAAAACGTCATAGTATATTAAGGCATAAAATGTCAAAAAAGTCATAGTATAGTAAGGCATAATAATGGCATAGTATAGTAAGGCGTAAAACATCATAGTATAGTAAGTCATAAAACGTCAAAAAACGTCATAGTATAGTAAGGCATAAAATGACATAGTATAGTAAGTCATAAAATGTCAAAAAAGGTCATACTACATTAAGGCATGAAAACGTAAAAAAACGTCATAGTATAGTATGGCATAAAAATGCCATAGTATAGGAAGGCATAAAACGTCATAGTATAGTAAGTCATAAAATGTCAAAAAGTGTCATACTATAGTAAGGCATAAAAACATCAAATAATGTCGTAGTATAGTAAGTCATAAAACGTTATAGTATAGTAAGGCATAAAACGTCATGGTATAGTGAGGTATAAAAACGTCATGGAATAGTGAGGTATAAAAA
>NW_019513942.1:0-554 GCF_002814215.2 Seriola lalandi dorsalis
ATTTATTGACAATCGATCGAGTGGTTCCTGACTTTGTCTTCACGTAGAAGCAGAAAAAGCAGCTTTACTTGTTTGTCTCTGTCACTTCTCATACGAAGTCTGTGAAACAGGGAAACGTGACGAACTCATTAAAGCAGTATCTGCACATCGATCATACGTCAAGCCGAATTAGTTTTTTTTTTTTTTTATGCGGCCCAATTTCCCACATCACAAATTTGCCTCTGGTGGCTTTATAATCTGTACAACATGTGACACCGTGTGTCTTTGACTTCTAGGGAAAAAAAAGTCTCCAAAAACAAAAACAAAAAAGAAATGTGTCAGCTGAGGAACAGACTACTGGGAGATGCTTCACTTCTAAAGAGGCTCACACTGGACATAAGGAGTTACATGATTTAAGGTGGTACCTGGCTGCATCCAAACTCAGCCTCGACAATCTCTGCGTGATCTCACTGGGACAACAGGTGCTCATGTTCTAACAAGAACACATAAACAAGTGTAGAATCACACTATAAACTATCATCTTCATACATTTGGTTCAGTGGCACTTGCTGTAG
>NW_019513943.1:0-430 GCF_002814215.2 Seriola lalandi dorsalis
GTTAAAAAGCTGAAGAGGATTTTAGCTCATGAATATGAACCTGTCTGCAGGTTAGAGTCAACACAACTTTAACATCAGATTAATCTGAGCACAGAAATAAAACATGGAGTCTGACCTCAGAGTCTCCAGTCCACAGTCTGGACTCTCCAGAAAACCACACAGCTGCTTCACACCTGGATCCTGCAGGTCGTTGTCACTCAGGTCCAGGTGTCTCAGGTGGGAGGGGTTGGACTTCAGAGCTGAGGCCAGAGAAGAACAGCTGATCCCTGACAACCAGCAGCCACTCAACCTGAATAAAGAATAAAAGATGAGAGTTTAGGGACAAAGGTGAAGGTCTCTCTCCCCTCACCCCTCCCACTCTCTTTCTCTCCCTCCCTCTCTCTTTCTACCCCTCTCTCCCTCCCTCACCCCCCTCCCTCTCCCCTCTCTT
>NW_019513944.1:0-513 GCF_002814215.2 Seriola lalandi dorsalis
CTGTGATGTTTTTTGATGTTTTTATGCCTAATTATACTATGACGTTTTTAGACGTTTTTATGCCTTGCTATAGTATGACTTTTTTATGACATTTTATGCCTTACTATACTATGACATTTTATGACTTACTTTGCAAGATGTGTTTATGGCTTAATATACTATGACATTCTTAGACGTTTTTATGCCTTACTATAGTAAGACGTTTTTATGAAATTTTATGCCTTACTATGCTTGGGACATTTTTTAATGTTTTTATGCCTTACTATACTAGGACATTTTTATGACATTCTATGCCTTACTATATTATGACATGCTTATGGCTCAGTATACTGTGATGTTTTTTGTCGTTTTTATGCCTTATTATACTATGACATTTTTATGACATTTGATGCCTTACTATACTATGACGTTTTTATACCTTAGTATACGAGGACTTTCTTATGGCTTAGCATACTGTGACGTTTTTATGACATTTGATGCCTTACTATACTATGGTATTTTATGCCTTACTTT
>NW_019513945.1:0-520 GCF_002814215.2 Seriola lalandi dorsalis
AGGTGTGATTGGAGACGGTGTCATGACATCTGGTTGGGACCATGACGGGTCATCAAGGAGCAGAGACACTTTCTGTCGGTGCTGGTTGAAGTTGCGCTCACTGCTTATTGGAGAACCAAGTGTAGCAGCAGCATTTTGATTGGTCTGTTAGTCCAGTTTATGATTTGTCAGGGCAGTTGACCATTTCTTATTCTGTGCTGAGGATGGAGTTGTGTTCCATTTACAGCTTCCTGACAATTCCCATGTCATTTTAATGTAGAAGTGACCTAAATATATCGACACCCTCTTAAAATAATGGCCTAAGTCATTTTTTCAGGTTTTTCAGGAAACACAAAAAACTCAACAAAAGAGTCACACTTTTGACATAGGCCATTATACAACCGGGGGTAGAATTGCATGTTCCCCTCAACTGAGGATTCAGGCGATTTTACCAGAGGTGGCCAGCATCATGAGGGGGTGATTTAGGCAAAAAAAACATTTTTGTCAAAACATGACTTAGGCCATTATTTTAGGAAGGTGA
>NW_019513946.1:0-542 GCF_002814215.2 Seriola lalandi dorsalis
AGGTGGGCGGGGCTTGGTGACTGCTTTGTTGTGACATCACAAAGTTCCAGAAGTCCTGACGGCTGGTTTTAAGGCTCAGTTTCTGAATACAGGCTGTGTGCATTTCTCTATGGACTGAGGCTTTGATACTTTCACAGTATTAATATAGAAGCTAGAGCTGATCTATAATCACACTACACATGGACACAGACCTTTAGACTGAAGGAGCTTTAAGTCATTAACATCAGTCTGAGTGTGATAAAGATAGGACGTTTTGTCTGCAGCTGCTGAGGGTCTCTGCACCCCCAGTGGCTGTGATGAGACTTATCCCTGTCTGTGTGCAGATGAAGAAGAGGTGAGTGTGTCCCAGTGTCTCCAGCATTAATCCCAGCAGAGGGACAATGTCTCGCAGAAACAACCTGGAGTCTCTGTAGCAAAGCTCAAATTGAGTCAAATCACCGTCCCTGAGGACTTCTGACACAGAGTGTAGCTTGCAAACAAGTTTCCTTTGAATGTGTGATTTGTATTTTCTTCCAGCAGGGTGAGAGCAGGTGTGTGTGTGT
>NW_019513947.1:0-420 GCF_002814215.2 Seriola lalandi dorsalis
ACAGAGACAGGTCTGAATAAAGTTAGAATCAAGATCTCATGAGATCTCACAGCGCAGATCTCTTCTCTCTGTTGGTTGTGGCTCTGGTTTCCTTGCTGCGGTAGAGCTACTGTCACTTTCCAACCACAGAAGTTAAGAGGGACTGCTATACGTGCAACCATGAATTAAAAGATTAAACTGAAATAAAACTTGTATTTCTTTGCTTTATAATACTATTATTGTTATTATTATTGAACTGTTTTTGGAGGGAAAACACAGAGTATCAGACTGATATGATCTTGTGCTGGGTTGATCAGATATAAGCCAGCAGATAAAAACGAGCAGCAAAATCAGGCGCAAAATCGTATCTAGTGTTGTATTGTACTGTTGTTATGTTTCGACATGAACAAACAAGCACGACCACGTAGAGACAGGAAGTCT
>NW_019513948.1:0-480 GCF_002814215.2 Seriola lalandi dorsalis
TTATGCCTTACTATACTATGCCTTACAATGCTATGACATTTTATGATGTTTTTATGCCTTATTATAATATAAAATTTTTGACATTTTTATGCCTTATTATACTATGCCGTTTTTTACGTTTTTATGCCTTACGATACTATGCCGTTTTTTGACTTTTTTATGCCTTACTATACTATGCCTTACAATGCTATGAAAGTTTATGATGTTTTTATGCCTTACTATACTATGACATTTTTTGACATTTTTACGCCTTGCTATACTATGATGTTTTTAAGACTTACTATACTATGACGTTTTTATGACGTATTTATGCCTTATTATACTATGACATTTTTGCTATTTTTATGCCTTATTACACTATGCCATTTTTGAAATTTTTACGCCTTGCTATACTATGCCATACAATACTATGACATTTTATGATGTTTTTATGCCTTATTGTACTATGCCGTTTTTTGACATTTTTATGCCTTATTACAC
>NW_019513949.1:0-306 GCF_002814215.2 Seriola lalandi dorsalis
GATGGAGCTGTATTTTCCTGTGCGGCGCTCACTTGTTGAGTTAAATCTGTGTGTGAGTCTCATGTTTCTGTCGTGACAGCAGGAGGGCGGGGTGCGTCAGCTGGACCAGGACCAGCAGGAGGATGTGTTTCACCAAACCACACCTCAGTGACACAGTGAGGCAGCGCTGGAGTCACAAAGTACATTCACTCCAGTACAGCAGTATTTCATTTTTGTGTTACTTTATACTTTATAATCTACTAACTCTCTGTGGGAACTTTCTTTTTTTTTTTTTTAACCGCACTAGGGTTTATTCACACTTTAGGA
>NW_019513950.1:0-537 GCF_002814215.2 Seriola lalandi dorsalis
GTGTGTGTGTGTGTGTGTGTGTGTGTGTGTGTGTGTGTGTGTGAGAGAGAGAGAGAGAGAGAGTGACATGATACTAATGAATTTATTTATATAATATAAAAAACAACAAAACGGTTTTTACCTTTTATAATAAACCTGGATGAGGATGATGATGATGGTGATCACTGATACATTGATAAAGACGTTTCATTTTTTATCATCAAAAAGAGCCTGTTTCCATGTGAACCAGATCAGATCATGTGACCATCAAACCAGTTCAGGTAATGGACTTTACCTTCAACTGGTCCCAGATCAGAGGTATGTGTTCGACCTGTTCTCTCACAGTCCTGTACGGGGGGGGGGGCGCAAAGCTTTTAAACCTGCACCCCCCTTCACCTGTAGAACCTGGAACTACAGTAGTACTGTAGTACTATAGTACTGTATGGAACTGTGGTACTGCAGTACTCTACTGTACTCTACAGTTTGTAGCTTTAATGTGATCAGTTTGTTTGTTTGAAAGCTGTGACCCACCCCCCATCCCCCATCACCCCCCATCCC
>NW_019513951.1:0-901 GCF_002814215.2 Seriola lalandi dorsalis
TTGATGTTTTATGCCTTACTATACTATGATGTTTTATGACATTTTTATGCCTTACTATACTGTGACATTTTTTTATGTTTTATGCCTTACTATACTGTGATATTTTTTGATATTTTTATGTCTTACTATACAATGACGTTTTTTGATGTTTTATGCCTTACTGTACTGTGATGTTTTTATGCCTTACTATACTATGATGTTTTTTGGTATTTTCATGCCTTACTATACTATGATGTTTTTTGGTATTTTCATGCCTTACTATACTATGATGTTTTTTGGTATTTTCATGCCTTACTATACAATGATGCTTTATGATATTTTTATGCCTTACTATACTATGATGTTTTTTGATATTTTTATGCCTTGCTATACTGTGATGTTTTTATGCCTTACTATACTATGATGTTTTATGACATTTTATGCCTTACTATACCATGACATTTTTTGATGTTTTATGCCTTACTATACCATGATGTTTTTTGATGTTTTTATGCCTTACTATACTATGATGTTTTTTGGTATATGCCTTACTATACAATGACATTTTTTGATTTTTCATGCTTTAATGTACTATCATGTTTTTTGGCATTTTTATGCCTTACTATACTATGACATTTTTTGATGTTTTATGCCTTACTATACTATGATGTTTTTAGGTATTTTCATGCCTTACTATACAATGACGTTTTTTGATGTTTTTTATGCCTTACTATACTATGATGTTTTTTGGTATTTTCATGCCTTACTATACAATGACATTTTTTGATTTTTCATGCTTTAATGTACTATCATGTTTTTTGGCATTTTTATGCCTTACTATACTATGATGTTTTTAGGTATTTTCATGCCTTACTATACAATGACGTTTTTTGATGTTTTTTTATGCCTTACTATACTATGA
>NW_019513952.1:0-658 GCF_002814215.2 Seriola lalandi dorsalis
AGTATAGTATGGCATAAAACGTCAAAAAACGTCAGAGTATAGTTAAGCGTAAAATTGTCAAAAAACGTCATAGTATAGTATGGAATGAAACGTCATAGTTTAGTATGGCATAAAAATGTCAAAAAACGTCATAGTATAGTATGGCATAAAATTGTCAAAAATTGTCATAGTATAGTATGACATAAAAATGTCAAAAAAACGTCATAGTATAGTGTGGCATAAAATTTCCAAAAAAACGTCATAGTATAGTATGGCATAAAACGTCCAAAAATGTCATAGTATACTATGACATAAAAATGTCAAAAAACATCATAGTATAGTGTGGCATAAAATTTTCAAAGAAAAGGTCATAGTATAGTATGGCATAAAACGTCAAAAAACGTCATAGTATAGTATGGCATGAAATTGTCAAAAAACGTCATAGTATAGTGTGGCATAAATTTTTCAAAAAAACGTCATAGTATAGTATGGCATAAAACGTCAAAAAGTCCAGTCATTGTATAGCGTAAAATTGTCAAAAAACATCATAGTATAGTATGGCATAAAACGTCAAAAAAGTCCAATCATTTTATAGCGTAAAAATGTATAAAAACGTCATAGTATAGTATGGCATAAAACGTCTAAAAATGTCACAGTATAGTTTAGCGTAAAATTGTCA
>NW_019513953.1:0-422 GCF_002814215.2 Seriola lalandi dorsalis
TACAAGTGTGAACATTAAAATACAATTTTTTACCTAACCATCATCATTTACGAGTCAGTAAAAGGCTTATGATGCTACCTGACTAGCGTCTTCTTCATCTGTTGTCTTTGTCTTCTTAGAGAAGTATCTGAACACGCTCATCTGAAAATGCAGTCAGCAGTTAATACATAATGATGTGTAGATATTAGCTTAATGCTATCAATAAGTTTACCCAAGTTAGCGTCACTGAGTTGGCTAATAAGTCCACCTTTTCTCCGGTAATTCTCTGCCTTATTCCTCACGACTACACTTCTCTGACTCTCACCTAGTGCCTGACGTGATGTCACTTTCAAGGCCGCGCTCTCGCGAGTAATTAACTCCAATAGGATCACCCAACCACCCCACTCCCTCCCTCCCCTCTCCTTCCCTCCCCCCGCTGTTGC
>NW_019513954.1:0-345 GCF_002814215.2 Seriola lalandi dorsalis
GGAGGACAGGTGCAGAGCCGGTAGGGAGGGCTGATGGGCCAGAGTGACTATCTGTGCTCTCATGCACAATCTGCAAAATGTAATACTCTTTTAAAAACGAATTCTTATAAAACTGCATTTAACTAGAGTTTTATCATTGCCTTTTATCTACGTTCTTATTTCTCGATGGCGTTATGTAGTTTTTCCATGTATTTCTGTGAAGCACTTTGTTAACTTGTGTATGAAAAGTGGTATACAAATAAAGTTTAATATTATCATTATTATACAATAAAAATAAAAAATCATAAGCAAATACAGACATAGTACAATAAAAACATGACAAGAATTATTGCCAGTGGTTGCTCA
>NW_019513955.1:0-690 GCF_002814215.2 Seriola lalandi dorsalis
GGGGGGGGGGGGGGGTAGAAAGGGAGGGACAGGTGTGGAGTGAAAATGGATTTAAAGAAGCTGCAGAAAGAAGAAAACATTGTGAATGTGGTTTTTCAGTTTGTTTCATGTATTAATTTGAGGAAGGTCAGAGCCTCCACACAGATGTTTTCATCGTCGCTTTGTGTGTCGAGATTTATCTGCTAACTCTGTTTCCATTAAAGTTTTTTATCAATACACCAACTTTTCCACCTCAGCAAGCAAGAAACCTTTTTATATTTTTTATTTTTTATTTCGGGCATGCATATTGAAACTGTGTGTACAAACAAGCGAGCTTGTTAGCATGCAGGTGTTAGCATTTAGCTCAAAGAACTAGCCACTAGCCTGAGTGCAGACAGGTGGGTGAGTGTATGCTTGCCTTAAACTATCATACACCAAAGTCTTAGCTCCACCCACGCCCCTCCCCTTTGACTATTTTTGAATTAGCTGGGAGTTAGGGGCGGAGTCAGACACTCAAGATGGTGACAGGGACTTCTGTTATCCTTCATATTTTAAATCCTTATATTTTACTCTTCTTAATTCTCATTATTTCACTGCACATTAGCCTTTTAGCACTTCCCCTGCTTTTCCCTGCACAAATAGAAAATATGAGTGTGTCACAAATAAACCTTTGAATCTTAAAATATGCTTCGTACAGGGTTATTGTTCCTT
>NW_019513956.1:0-460 GCF_002814215.2 Seriola lalandi dorsalis
ATGTCATAGTATAGTAAGGCATAAAAAGTCATAAATATGTCATAGTATAGTAAGGCATAAAAAGTCATAAAAACATTATAGTTTAGTTAGAGATAAAAAGGCATAAAAAGTCATAGTATAGCAAAGCATAAAAACGTGATAAAAATGTCATAGTATAGTAAGGGATAAAAGGTCATAAAAAAGTCATAGTATAGTGAGGAATAAAAATGTAATAGTATAATAAGGCATAAAAGGTCATAAAAATGTCATAGTATATTAAGGCATAAAAAGTCATAAATATGTCATAGTATAATAAGGCATAAAAAGTCATAAATATGTCATAGTATAGTAAGGCATAAAAAGTCATAAAAACATTATAGTTTAGTTAGAGATAAAAAGGCATAAAAAGTCATAGTATAGCAAAGCATAAAAAAGTGATAAAAATGTCATAGTATAGTAAGGGATAAAAGGTCATAAAAAA
>NW_019513957.1:0-708 GCF_002814215.2 Seriola lalandi dorsalis
TTTTTATGCCTTACTATACTATGACATATTTATGACTTTTTATGCCTTACTATACTATGACATTTTTATGACCTTTTATGTCTTACTATACTATTACATTTTTATTCCTCACTATATTATGTCGTTTTTATGACTTTTTATGCCTTACTATACTATGACTTTTTTATGACCTTTTATCCCTTACTATACTATGACATTTTTATCACTTTTTTATCCCTTACTATACCATGACTTTTTTTTTACCTTTTATGCCTTACTATACCATGACATATTTACGACTTTTTATGCCTTAATATACTATGACATTTTTATGACCTTTTATGCCTTACTATACTATTACATTTTTATTCCTCACTATATTATGTCGTTTTTATGACTTTTTATGCCTTACTATACTATGACTTTTTTTATGACCTTTTATCCCTTACTATACTATGACATTTTTATCACTTTTTTATGCTTTGCTATACTATGACTTTTTATGCCTTTTTATCTCTAACTAAACTATAATGTGTTTATGACTTTTTCTGCCTTGCTATAGTATAACATTTTTATGACTTTTCATGCTTTCATACCCAATGACGTTTTTATGACTTTTTATGCCTTGCTTTCCTATGACGTTTTTATGAATTTTTATGTCTTGCTATACTATGATGTTTGTATGCCTTGCTATACTATGTCGTTTTTCTGCTTTACTATACTATGACT
>NW_019513958.1:0-721 GCF_002814215.2 Seriola lalandi dorsalis
TTTTTATGCTTTGCTATACTATGACTTTTTATGCCTTTTTATCTCTAACTAAACTATAATGTTTTTATGACTTTTTATGCCTTACTATACTATGACATATGTATGACTTTTTATGCCTTATTATACTATGACATTTTTATGACCTTTTATGCCTTACTATACTATTACATTTTTATTCCTCACTATATTATGTCGTTTTTATGACTTTTTATGCCTTACTATACTATGACTTTTTTATGACCTTTTATCCCTTACTATACTATGACATTTTTTATCACTTTTTTATCTCTTACTATACCATGACTTTTTTTTAACCTTTTATGCCTTACTATACTATGACATATTTATGACTTTTTATGCCTTAATATACTATGACATTTTTATGACTTTTTATGCCTTACTATACTATGACTTTTTTATGACCTTTTATCCCTTACTATACTATGACATTTTTATGACCTTTTATCCCTTACTATACTATGACATTTTTATCACGTTTTTATGCTTTGCTATACTATGACTTTTTATGCCTTTTTATCTCTAACTAAACTATAATGTTTTTATGACTTTTTATGCCTTACTATACTATGACATATTTATGACTTTTTATGCCTTACTATACTATGACATTTTTATGACCTTTTATGTCTTACTATACTATTACATTTTTATTCCTCACTATATTATGTCGTTTTTATGACTTTTTATGCCTTACTATACT
>NW_019513959.1:0-337 GCF_002814215.2 Seriola lalandi dorsalis
TTTTATGACATTTTATGCCTTATTATACTATGACGTTTTTATGCCTTACTATACTATGACGTTTTTATGAAATTTTATGCCTTCGTATTCAATGACATTTTTTGACATTTTCATGCCTTACTATACTATGATGTTTTTATGACATTTTATGCCTTACTATACTATGACATTTTTTGATGTTTTTATGCCTTAATATACTATGACGTTTTTATGACATTTTATGCCTTCTTATACTATGATATTTTTTTAAATATTTTTAAGCCTTACTACATTAAGATGTTTTTATGAAAATTAATGCCTTCCTATACTATGACATTTTTTGACATTTTCATGCCTT
>NW_019513960.1:0-450 GCF_002814215.2 Seriola lalandi dorsalis
ATGACGTTTTTATGACCTTTTATGCTTTAATATACTATGATGTTTTTTTTTACATTTTATGACCGTTTTTGAGGTTTTTGTTCCTACCTATACTATCAAGTTTTATTCCTGATTATGCTATGACGTCTTTAATCGTTACTGTCATACCAGCAACTGTTAGGTGGGCAGGTTAGTATAGTGGTTTGACGTGTCACCTCTCATTCCATAGGTTGTGAGTTCAAATCCAGGTTTGCATGATTGTTCAGTGCCTGCATGGTTATGTTGTTTTTATGACCTTAAATGCCTCACTATACTATGTCAATTTTATTAATTTTTATGCATTACTATACTGTGTAGTTTCATGCCTTGCTATACTATGATGTTTTTATGACCTTATGTTTTTTTTTAATTTTTTGCCATACTATACTATGACGTTTTTATGACCTTTTATGCCTTAATATATTATGATGT
>NW_019513961.1:0-495 GCF_002814215.2 Seriola lalandi dorsalis
CATAGTATAGTAAGGCACATTTTTTTTTTAAAAAACGTCATAGTATAGTAAGGCATAAAAGGCCAAAAAACGACATATTATAGTAAGGCATAAAAGGCCAAAAAACGACATAGTATAGTAAGGCAAAAAACGTCATAGTATAATAAGGCATAAAAGGCCAAAAAACGACATACTATAGTAAGGCAAAAAAATGTCAAAAAACATCATAGTATAGTAAGGCATAAAAGGCCAAAAAACGACATAGTATAGTAAGGCAAAAAAACGCCATAATATAATAAGGCAAATTTTTTTTTAAAAACGTCATAGTATAATAAGGCATAAAAGGCCTAAAAACGACATAGTATAGTAAGGCAAAAAAACGCCATAGTATAGTAAGGCAAATTTTTTTTTTAAAACGTCATAGTATAATAAGGCATAAAAATGTCATAGTATAGTAAGGCATAAAAATGTCATAGTATAAAAAGGCATAAAAATGTCATAGTATAATATGGCATA
>NW_019513962.1:0-499 GCF_002814215.2 Seriola lalandi dorsalis
TGGGTCTAAAACAGGATCTGGGGCCAAACTGGGACCCCTGGGATCAGTGAAGTTAACAGAAGAGGGCAAATCTAGACTCTGGGTGGATTTGGGAACAAGAGCCAGACTAAGGTAAGTGGATCGAAATCCAGGACACCACAGAGTCAAGAAGGCTAATGAGGACCATCAGAGCCAATAAGAGCAAAGGGGGCCATTCAGGACCAAACAGACTAACGTGGTTCATTTGAGACCAAACAACACCTACCAAGCTAGCTGGGACCATGCAGGGCTGAAAAGAGCCAAATCAGGCTATCTGGGACCAACTTCAAGACCAAAGTGGGTCAAAGCAGGTTAGTTAGAACCATTCAGGACCAAGAGGAGCTGGTAGGACCGAGGACCAAATGTCAGAACCGTATAAAGCCAACCAAGGCTAACTGGGATCAGCCGGGCCAAAAAGAGCTGAATCAGACTAAGTGACACGGTTCCAGACCCAACAGAGCCCAACCAGGTTAGCTGAGAC
>NW_019513963.1:0-621 GCF_002814215.2 Seriola lalandi dorsalis
AATATTTTAAAAATGTCACAGTATAGTAAGGCATAAAAATATAAAAAAATGTTATAGTATAGTAAGGTGAAAAAATATTAAAAAAACGTCACAGTATAGTAAGGCATAAAATGTCAAAAATGTCACAGTATAGTAAGGCATAAAATGTCAAAAATGTCATAGTATAGTAAGGCATAAAAAGTCATAAAAACATCACAGTATAGTAAGACATAAAATGTCAAAAATGTCATAGTATAGTAAGGCATAAAAATATTTAAAAAATGTCATAGTATAGTAAGGCAAAAAAATATTTAAAAAATGTCACAGTATAGTAAGGCCTAAAAATATAAAAAAATGTAATAGTATAGTAAGGTGAAAAAATATAAAAAAACGTCATAGTATAGTAAAGTGAAAAAATATTAAAAAAAATGTCACAGTATAGTAAGGCCTAAAAATATAAAAAAATGTAATAGTATAGTAAGGTGAAAAAATATAAAAAAACGTCATAGTAAAGTGAAAAAATATTAAAAAAAACGTCATAGTATAGTAAGGCATAAAAATGTCAAAAAATGTCATAGTATAGTAAGGCATAAAAATGTAAAAAAACGTCATAGTATAGTAAGGCAAAAAAATATTTAAAAA
>NW_019513964.1:0-436 GCF_002814215.2 Seriola lalandi dorsalis
ATAAGAGGAAGGAAACGTGACAGTAGCTGAGCTCTCAGACTGTGATGTCTTTATGTCTGTGTTGCCTTCATCCTCATTCTGACGCTCATGCAGCCACTTCACTGTGTGTGTGAAATATACATGAGGTGATACAGAGCAGGTGAACTTCACCTCATCACCGTCCTTCTGTTCAGTCACTGGTGAAGACGGAGACATTGAGAGAGAAAGACGAGAGAGAGAAATGAACTTCATCACTGTAATAATCATCATGATTGTAAAGTTTCAGTGTTTTGTTCTAACAGACAGTTTGATGTAAATACTCACTGGTAACAACAGACAGATAAACCAGAGTGTATTGATCATATTGTCCTGATCTGGACTGTCGACAGTCGTAGCGATCAGTGTCTCCAGCTGTGACCTTCTTCAGAACCAGAGAACAGTTCTGTGTCAGACTCAG
>NW_019513965.1:0-490 GCF_002814215.2 Seriola lalandi dorsalis
GTATTTTGAAGTTTTTATGCCTTATTATACTAAGTATTTTTTCAAATTTTTTGCCATACTATACTATGTTGTTTTTTCAAATTTTTGGCCATACTATACTATGTGGTTTTTTTTACTTTTAACGCCTTATTATACTATTACATCGTTGTAACTTACTATATTATGATGTATTTTGAAGTTTTTATTCCTTATTATACTGAGTCATTTTTTCACATTTTTTGCCATACTATACTATGTCGTTTTTTCAAATTTTTGGCCATAATATATTATGTGGTTTTTTTACTTTTAACGCCTTATTATACTATTACATCGTTGTAACTTACTATATTATGATGTATTTTGAAGTTTTTATTCCTTATTATACTGAGTCATTTTTTTGAATTTTTGCCATACTATACTATGTCGTTTTTTCACATTTTTGGCCATACTATACTATGTCGTTTTTTGACTTTTAACGCCTTATTATACTATTACATCTTAGTAAGTTACT
>NW_019513966.1:0-431 GCF_002814215.2 Seriola lalandi dorsalis
AAAGTAAAAAAACCACATAGTATAGTATGGCCAAAAATTTGAAAAAACGACATAGTTTAGTATGTCAAAAAATGTGAAAAAATGACACTGTATAATAAGTCATAAAAACTTCAAAATACTTCATAATATAGTAAGTTACAAAGATGTAATAGTATACTAAGGCGTTACAGGTAAAAAAAAAACAGATAGTATAGTATGGCCAAAATTGTGAAAAAACGACATAGTATAGTATGGCAAAAAATGTGAAAAAAAGACACTGTATAATAAGTCATAAAAACTTCAAAATACTTCATAATATAGTAACTTACTAAGATGTAATAGTATAATAAGGCGTTAAAAGTCAAAAAACCACATAGTATAGTATGGCCAAAAATTTGAAAAAACGACATAGTATAGTATGGCAAAAATTCAAAAAAATGACTCAGTATAAT
>NW_019513967.1:0-614 GCF_002814215.2 Seriola lalandi dorsalis
GTCACCACATCTGCATCACCACACCACATCTGCATCACCACATCTACGTCACCACATCTGCATCACCACACAACATCTGCATCACCACATCTATGTCACCACATCTGCATCACCACACCAGCATCACCACACCACATCTGCATCACCATATCTACGTCACCACATCTACATCACCACACCACATCTGCATCACCACATCTACGTCACCACATCTGCATCACCACACCACATCTGCATCACCACATCTGTCACCACATCTGCGTCACCACATCTGCATCACCACATCTACGTCACCACATCTGCATCACCACACCACTTCTGCATCACCACATCTACGTCACCACATCTGCATCACCACACTACATCTGCATCACCACATCTACATCACCATACCACATCTGCATCACCACATCTACGTCATCGCATCTGCATCGCCACAGCTACGTCACCACATCTGCATCGCCACAGCTACGTCACCACATCTGCATCACCACACCACATCTGCATCACCACATCTACGTCACCACATCTGCATCACCACACATCTGCATCACCACATCTATGTCACCACATCTGCATCACCACACCAGCATCACCACACCACATCTGCATCA
>NW_019513968.1:0-304 GCF_002814215.2 Seriola lalandi dorsalis
AGATGTGGTGACGTAGATATGGTGATGCAGATGTGGTGTGGTGATGCTGGTGTGGTGATGCAGATGTGGTGACATAGATGTGGTGATGCAGATGTGTGGTGATGCAGATGTGGTGACGTAGATGTGGTGATGCAGATGTGGTGTGGTGATGCAGATGTGGTGACGTAGATGTGGTGATGCAGATGTGGTGTGGTGATGCAGATGTGGTGACATAGATGTGGTGTGGTGATGCAGATGTGGTGTGGTGATGCAGATGTGGTGACGTAGATGTGGTGATGTAGATGTGGTGACGTAGATGTGGTGA
>NW_019513969.1:0-620 GCF_002814215.2 Seriola lalandi dorsalis
ATACTATGCCCTTTTTATGCCTTACTATACTATGACCTTTTTATGACTTTTTATGCCTTACTATACTATGACGTTTTTATGCTGTATTATGCTATGCTGTTTTTATGACTTTTTATGCCTTACTATACTATGACCTTTTTATGCCTTACTATGCCTTACTATACTATGACCTTTTTATGCCTTACTATGCTATGCCCTTTTTATGCCTTAGTATACTATGACCTTTTTGTGACTTTTTATGCCTTACTATACTATGACGTTTTTTAGGGCTTTTTATGCCTTACTATGCTATGACCTTTTTATGACTTTTTATGCCTTACTATACTATGCCCTTTTTGTGACTTTTTATGCCTTACTATACTATGACGTTTTTTATGCCTTTTTATGCCTTACTATACTATGACGTTTTTATGCCTTACTATACTATGCCCTTTTTATGCCGTAGTATACTATGACCTTTTTGTGACTTTTTATACCTTACTATACTATGACCTTTTTATGACTTTTCATGCCTTGCTATACTATGACGTTTTTTATGGCTTTTTATGCCTTACTATGCTATGACCTTTTTATGACTTTTTATGCCTTAGTATACTATGACCTTTTTATGCCTTAGTATA
>NW_019513970.1:0-639 GCF_002814215.2 Seriola lalandi dorsalis
ATACTATGACCTTTTTATGACTTTTTATGCCTTACTATACTATGACGTTTTTATGCTGTATTATGCTATGCTGTTTTTATGCCTTTTTATGCCTTAGTATACTATGACCTTTTTGTGACTTTTTATGCCTTACTATACTATGACGTTTTTTAGGGCTTTTTATGCCTTACTATGCTATGACCTTTTTATGACTTTTTATGCCTTACTATACTATGCCCTTTTTATGCTTTAGTATACTATGACCTTTTTGTGACTTTTTATGCCTTACTATACAATGACCTTTTTATGACTTTTCATGCCTTGCTATACTATGACGTTTTTTATGGCTTTTTATGCCTTACAATGCTATGACCTTTTTATGACTTTTTATGCCTTAGTATACTATGACCTTTTTATGCCTTACTATACTATGCCCTTTTTATGCCTTAGTATACTATGACCTTTTTGTGACTTTTTATGCCTTACTATACTATGACGTTTTTATGACTTTTCATGCCTTGCTATACTATGACCTTTTTATGACTTTTCATGCCTTGCTATACTATGACCTTTTTATGACTTTTTATGCCTTACTATACTATGACCTTTTTATGCCTTACTATACTATGACCTTTTTATGACTTTTTATGCCTTACTATA
>NW_019513971.1:0-545 GCF_002814215.2 Seriola lalandi dorsalis
ACATAGTATAGCGAGGCATTAAAACGTCATAGTATAGTAAGGCATAAAATACCATCAACACGTCATAGTATAGTAAGGCTTAAAAAGTCATAAAAATTTCATAGTAACATATGTCATAAAATGTCATAACAATGACATAGTATAGCGAGGCATTAAAACGTCATAGTATAATGGGGCATAAAATGCCATAAAAACGTCATAGTATAATGGGGCATAAAATGCCATAAAAACGTCATAGTAAAGTATGGCATAAAATGTCGTAGTATAGTAAGGCATAAAATGCCATAAAAACGTCATAGTATAGGAGGGTATGAAAATGTCAAAGTATTGCAAGGCATAAAATGTCATAAAAATGACATAGTATAGTAAGGCATAAAAACGTCATAGTATAGTAAGGCATAAAATACCATAAACACGTCATAGTATAATAAAGCATAAAATGTCATAAAAACGTCATAGTATAATAAGGCATAAAATGTCATAAAAATTACATACTAAAGTATGGCATAAAATGTCATAAAATTACAGATTATAATAGGGTATGA
>NW_019513972.1:0-897 GCF_002814215.2 Seriola lalandi dorsalis
TTCATAGTAACATATGTCATAAAATGTCATAACAATGACATAGTATAGCGAGGCATTAAAACGTCATAGTATAATGGGGCATAAAATGCCATAAAAACGTCATAGTATAATGGGGCATAAAATGCCATAAAAACGTCATAGTAAAGTATGGCATAAAATGTCATAGTATAGTAAGGCATAAAATGCCATAAAAACGTCATAGTATAGGAGGGTATGAAAATGTCAAAGTATTGCAAGGCATAAAATGTCATAAAAATGACATAGTATAGTAAGGCATAAAAACGTCATAGTATAGTAAGACATAAAAACGTCATAGTATAGTAAGACATAAAATGCCATAAAAACGTCATAGTATAATAAAGCATAAAATGCCATAAAAACGTCATAGTAAAGTATGGCATAAAATGCCATAAAAACATCATAGTATAGTAAGGCATAAAATGTCATAAAAATTACATACTAAAGTATGGCATAAAATGTCATAAAATTACAGATTATAATAGGGTATGAAAACGTCATAGTATAGTAAGGCATAAAATACCATAAAAACGTCATAGTAAAGTATGGCATAAAATGCCATAAAAACATCATAGTATAGTAAGGCATAAAATGTCATAAAAATTACATACTAAAGTATGGCATAAAATGTCATAAAATTACTGATTATAATAGGGTATGAAAACGTCATAGTATAGTAAGGCATAAAATGTCATATTATAGTAAGGCATAAAATGCCATAAAAACGTCATAGTAAAGTATGGCATAAAATGTCATATTATAGTAAGGCATAAAATGCCATAAAAACATCATAGTATAGTAAGGCATAAAAAGTCATAAAAATTACATAGTATAATAAGCCATAAAAAGTCATAAAAATGTCATAGTAACGTATGTCAT
>NW_019513973.1:0-354 GCF_002814215.2 Seriola lalandi dorsalis
GGCATAAAAACGTCATAGTATAGTAAGGCATAAAATACCATAAACACGTCATAGTATAATAAAGCATAAAATGTCATAAAAACGTCATAGTATAATAAGGCATAAAATGCCATAAAAACGTCATAGTAAAGTATGGCATAAAATGCCATAAAAACATCATAGTATAGTAAGGCATAAAATGTCATAAAAATTACATACTAAAGTATGGCATAAAATGTCATAAAATTACAGATTATAATAGGGTATGAAAACGTCATAGTATAGTAAGGCATAAAATGTCATATTATAGTAAGGCATAAAATGTAAGGCATAAAATGCCATAAAAACGTCATAGTAAAGTATGGCATAAAATGT
>NW_019513974.1:0-661 GCF_002814215.2 Seriola lalandi dorsalis
TTATGAAGTTTTTTGACATTTTTATGCATAAATACACAATGTAATTTTTTCACTTTTTTGCCATACTATACTATGTCGTTTTTTCACATTTTTTGCCATACTATACTACGTCCTTTTTGTCACTTTTCAGGCCTCAATATACTATGACTTCTGTATGCCTTACTATATTATGACGTTTTTTGACGTTTTTATGCCTTAATACACTATGCTGTTTTTCACTTTTTTGCCATACTATACTATGTCGTTTTTTCACATTTTTTGCCATACTATACTATGTCGTTTTTTCACATTTTTTGCCATACTATACTACGTCCTTTTTCTCACTTTTTAAGCCTCAATATACTATGGCTTCTGTTTAACTTACTATATTATGACGTTTTGTGACGTTTTTATGCAGTAATACACTATGCCATTTTTTCATTTTTTTGCCATACTATACTATGTTGTTTTTTCACTTTTTTTTGCCATACTATACTACGTCCTTTTTCTCACTTTTTAGGCCTTAATATACTATGGCTTCTTTATACCTTACATTTTTATGATGTTTTTTGACATTTTTATGCATTAATACACTATGCGATTTTTTCATTTTTTTGCCATACTATACTACGTCCTTTTTCTCACTTTTTAGGCCTTAATATACTATGGCTTCTTTATACCT
>NW_019513975.1:0-466 GCF_002814215.2 Seriola lalandi dorsalis
TTTTTATGCATTAATACACTATGCTATTTTTCACTTTTTTGCCATACTATACTATGTCGTTTTTTCACATTTTTTGCCATACTATACTATGTCGTTTTTTCACATTTTTTGCCATACTATACTACGTCCTTTTTCTCACTTTTTAAGCCTCAATATACTATGGCTTCTGTTTAACTTACTATATTATGACGTTTTTATGCAGTAATACACTATGCCATTTTTTCATTTTTTTGCCATACTATACTATGTTGTTTTTTCACTTTTTTTTGCCATACTATACTACGTCCTTTTTCTCACTTTTTAGGCCTTAATATACTATGGCTTCTTTATACCTTACATTTTTATGATGTTTTTTGACATTTTTATGCATTAATACACTATGCGATTTTTTCATTTTTTTGCCATACTATACTACGTCCTTTTTCTCACTTTTTAGGCCTTAATATACTATGGCTTCTTTATACCT
>NW_019513976.1:0-317 GCF_002814215.2 Seriola lalandi dorsalis
TTTTATTCATTTCACATCGATCACTGATCAATTCTCTGATGACAGAGGCATTGTGGGAAGTCTACACTGACGTCACCATCCAGCACCACACACTGCACTGAAGGATGGAAGCAACACACCAGCATCCATAAACACTGTTGTGTCAGTCAGTCATTAAATGTGTCGGTCTCCAGCTGTTGATGACCTGTCTCACATCAGCTCTAAAGAAGCAGAGTGATACAAAGGTGAGAGGAGAGGATCAGACACTGCCACTGCTCAGCATCTGTATCCTCAACCTCAGCTCCACTGTGTCAACATCTGGATGTACCTGGTCAACA
>NW_019513977.1:0-329 GCF_002814215.2 Seriola lalandi dorsalis
GTAAAAAGGAGACTAATAATTCTTTCTGAAAATGTAGACAAGTTGTTGGGATTCATAAAATGTAACTTTGACAGGCAGGGTCTGCACAAAATTTAAACGGGGGTGCCGAGTCCGGCAGCAATACCTGTCTCACTCTCATTGACACCTAATGTAATCGTCTTTTTTTTTTTCCAAAGAATCTCACTCTGTCTTTGCACTGAGCTTACGCACTCATTTTAAGAAATATCACAATAAAATAAAGACCGTAAGAAACTAATGGCTTCAGTGTCTGGCACGGTCTTTTCGGTTTTTGAAAAGAAGTAACGGTTTTCTCATAATTTGCAATTGTT
>NW_019513978.1:0-402 GCF_002814215.2 Seriola lalandi dorsalis
CTTATTTTGGTTTGTAACCCTTACTGCTTTGGACCAGATGAAAACATCCAGAGTCATTGGCTCTTTGCAAAACCTTTCTATCTGGCTGTTCATCTTTGGTCTCATGTGAACCAGTATCAGCAGGAATGTGATGTTTTGTCTTGGTTACTTTATATTATTGGTTGTTTGTTTGTTTGTTTTTAACAGGGTTTCTGTTAACAGAAATGATGCATGATGTGTCACTTGAATGTAACTTTCATATTCACATTGCATTATCTACATAGTTCATGTAGACATTATTATTATTATATACATTATTCATATTCATATTGTTGTAACAGTGATAATTGGGATGGGGATTCTTGAAGGCACTCTATAGTAACTAAAGTACTGGATACTTAAATAAAAATTAAATGGCAGACA
>NW_019513979.1:0-607 GCF_002814215.2 Seriola lalandi dorsalis
TAAAATATCTATTATCCTAATGTCCATATTTTTAGATTAAAAGAGTTAGCCGGAGTAACCAGAGAAAACCCATGCAGGCATAGGGATAACATGTAACCTCCATACAGAAAAAAAATGTCATAGTATAGTATGGCATGAAAATGTAAAAAAAATGTCATAGTATCGCAAGACATAAAAATATCATAGCATAGTAAAGTATAAAATGTCAAAACATGTCATAGGATAGCAAGGCATAAAAATGACAAAACATTCATATATATATAATAATGGGAGAACATGTAAACCCCACACAGAAAGGCCCCTTACCCAGGATTTGAACCCACAACCTTCTCAGTGTGTGGGATCAATTCTATCCACTGCTCCACTGTGAGGCATAAAACCTTCATAGTATAGTGAGGCATAAAAACATGTCATAGTATAGTAAGGTATAAAGTCATAGTACAGTGTAGCCATAAAAAGTAATAGTATAGTAAGATGACAGAATCCAAGGTGGACAAACTCCACCATTGATAAACCTTTCTCATCTTTTTATTTATTGATTTTGTATATTATTATATCATGACTTAATCTGCAAAGATGATAAGCCTATACATGGAAGAATGTGTTG
>NW_019513980.1:0-491 GCF_002814215.2 Seriola lalandi dorsalis
AGGATGGTT
The DNA here is from genome assembly GCF_002814215.2 of Seriola lalandi dorsalis. NCBI lineage: Eukaryota > Metazoa > Chordata > Actinopteri > Carangiformes > Carangidae > Seriola > Seriola lalandi. The sequence goes on from NW_019513980.1 coordinate 10, forward strand.
TACTGACCTTCACGTGTTGAAAGCTGATGGTGTGTAGAGTTCCAGTGCGACACATCCTGTTTGTACAAATCCAGTAAGGTCACCGCTGCATTGGTGAGTTTCTTCTCCATGTTCACAGTTTCTGGGTACAGTGCTTCACGAGAAATAAGATTCTTCTTCCTGTGGGCCAATTTCTTAGAAAAAACGTACCTTTCTGCTCCAACATTTCTTTGCCGTGATTGGTCAAATGTTGGAAATGTTGGAACTCCGGGAAGAATCCGCGAAGCCGATTGGCTGACGAATTTTGGAGCCTGGGGACGTGATTGGCTCTCGCGTCCAACATTTCTCCAACATTTCCGCGACCAATCCTTCGGCAGCTGGGATTAAGGCTCCAGTCTCTCAGGCGCCGTGGGTTCAAATCCCACCACTGCAAATTGGCTATATTTACCCATAGTAATGTTGCAAGACTTTAGAATACACTTCTTTTAGCCCTAACATATCCT
>NW_019513981.1:0-463 GCF_002814215.2 Seriola lalandi dorsalis
ATACTATGACGTTTTTTGACGTTTTTATGCCTTACTATTTTATGACGTTTTTTGACATACTGTACTATGACGTTTTTTTCACATTTTAATGCCTTACTATACTATGACTTTTTTTTCACATTTTAATGCCTTACTATTTTATGACATTTTTTGACATACTATACTATGACGTTTTTTGACGTTTTTATGCATTACTATTTTATGACGTTTTTTGACATACTGTACTATGACGTTTTTTTCACATTTTAATGCCTTACTATACTATGACTTTTTTTTTTCACATTTTAATGCCTTACTATACTATGACTTTTTTTTTCACATTTTAATGCCTTACTATTTTATGACGTTTTTTGACATACTATACTATGACGTTTTTTTTTACTTTTTTTACATACTATACTATGACGTTTTTATGCCTTACTATTTTATGACGTTTTTTTCACATTTTAATGCCTTACTATAC
>NW_019513982.1:0-319 GCF_002814215.2 Seriola lalandi dorsalis
GTAATAACACACCACAAATGGAGTAACACACCCTCAAATAAATTAGTTTAGCTGCTCTTTGATTTGTAAAGTTATTCTATCAGCAGATAGTGTGCATATAATATATGAATTCAGAGGAGTCATTTCTTTAGTAACAATCAAGCATTTATTTACATCAAATGAGGCACTTATAATCAGTGATAATAAAAAAACTGTAGGATTCACTGGATCCATAAAAAAAAAATTGTGAGACACAAAATAGATATTTGTTTGCAAGACTAAATGCCCTGTCCAGTTGTTTTAGTCAGTACAGGTATCTAGCCTATAGGAGCTTTGTGAG
>NW_019513983.1:0-466 GCF_002814215.2 Seriola lalandi dorsalis
ATAAAACGTGAAAAAACGTCACAGTATAGTAAGGCATAAAAACGTGAAAAAACATCAAAGCACAGTAAGGCATGAAACGTGAAAAAACGTCATAGTATAGTAAGGCATAAAAACGTGAAAAAACGTCATGGTACAGTAAGGCATTAACGTCAAAAAACGACATAGTATAGTAAGGCATAAAAACGTGAAAAAACGTCACAGTATAGTAAGGCAGAAAACGTGAAAAAATGTCATAGTATAGTAGGGCATAAAAACGTGAAAAAACGTCACAGTATAATAAGGCATTAACGTGAAAAAACGTCATAGTATAGTGAGGCATAAAAACGTGAAAAAACGTCACAGTATAATAAGGCATAAAAATGTTAAAAAATGTCACAGTATAGTAAGGCATGAAAACGTGAAAAAACGTTACAGTATAGTAAGGCATAAAAACGTGAAAAAACGTCAAAGCACAGTAAGGCATTAA
>NW_019513984.1:0-878 GCF_002814215.2 Seriola lalandi dorsalis
CATAGTATATTAAGGCATAAAACACCACAGTATAGTATAGTGTAAAATTGTCAAAAAACGTCATATTATAGTATGGATTAAAACGTCATAGTATAGTATGGCATGAAAATATCAAAAAACACCATAGTACAGTAAGATATAAAACACCACAGTATAGTAAAGCATGAAATTGTCCAAAAAAACGTCATAGTATAGTATGGATTAAAACGTCAAAAAACGTCATAGTATAATATAGCATAAAAATGTCAAAAAACGTCATAGTATAGTATGGCATAAAATTGTCAAAAAACATCATTGTATAGTATGGCATGAAAATATCAAAAAACGTCATATTATATTAAGGCATCAAACACCATAGTATAGTGAGACATCAAAATGTCATAGTATAGTAAAGCATAAAATTTTCAAAAAAACGTCATAGTATAGTATGGCATAAAATTGTCAAAAAACATCATAGTATAGTATGGCATGAAAATATCCAAAAAACATCATAGTATATTAAGGCATCAAACACCACAGTATAGTATAGTGTAAAATTGTCAAAAAACGTCATAGTATAGTATAGCATAAAATTGTCAAAAAACGTCATAGTATAGTATGGCATAAAATTGTCAAAAAACGTCATAGTATTGCATAAAATCTTTAAAAAAACGTCATAGTATAGTATGGCATAAAATTGTCAAAAAACGTCATAGTATAGTATGGCATAAAATTGTCAAAAAACGTCATAGTATAGTATGGCATAAAATTGTCAAAAAACGTCATAGTATAGTATGGCATAAAAATGTCAAAAAACATCATAGTATAGTATGGCATAAAATTGTCAAAAAACATCATAGTATAGTATGGCATAAAATTGTCAAAAAACATCATAGTAT
>NW_019513985.1:0-482 GCF_002814215.2 Seriola lalandi dorsalis
TAGTATAGTATGGCATAAAATTGTCAAAAAATGTCATAGTATAGTATGGCATGAAAATATCAAACAACGTCATGTTATATTAAGGCATTAAACGCCACAGTATAGCTAGACATCAAAATGTCATAGTATAGTGAAGCATGAAATTGTCAAAAAAAACTTCATAGTATAGTATGGCATAAAAATGTCAAAGAACATCATAGTATAGTATGGCATAAAATTTTCAAAAAAACGTCATAGTATAGTATGGCATAAAAATGTCAAAAAACACCATAGTACAGTAAGATATAAAACACCACAGTATAGTAAAGCATAACATTTTCAAAAAAACGTCATAGTATAGTATGGCATGAAAATATCCAAAAAACATCATAGTATATTAAGGCATCAAACACCACAGTATAGTATAGTGTAAAATTGTCAAAAAACGTCATAGTATAGTATGGATTAAAACATCATAGTATAGTATGGCATGAAAATATCAA
>NW_019513986.1:0-430 GCF_002814215.2 Seriola lalandi dorsalis
CATAGTATAGTATAGCGAAAAAAGTGAAAAAACGACATAGTATAGCATGGCAAAAAATGTGAAAAAACAAAAAGTTTAATAAGGCATAAAAACATCAAAAAACATCATGGTATAATAGGAAATAAAGACATCATAGTATATTGAGTCCTGAAAATTGAAAAAAATGACAAACTTTAATAAGGCATAAAATCTGAAAAAACGACAAAGTTTAATAAGGCATAAAAACATCGAAAAACGTCATACTATAATGAGATATAAAGACATCATAGTATGCTGAGGCCTGAAAATTGAAAAAAATGACATAGTGTAGTATGGCAAAAAAAGTGAAAAAACAACAAAGTTTAATGTGGCATGAAAACATCAAAAAACGTCATGGTATAATGAGAAATAAAGACATCATAGTATATCTAGACCTGAAAATTGAAAAAAA
>NW_019513987.1:0-666 GCF_002814215.2 Seriola lalandi dorsalis
GACATTTTATGCCATACTATACTATGACGTTTTTAGGCATTTTTATGCCATACTATACTATGACGTTTTTAGGTTTTTTTTAACATACTATACTATGACGATTTAGGTTTTTTTAACATACTATACTATGACGTTTTTTGGCATTTGTATGCCTTATTATACTGTGCCATTTCATTCCTTACCATACTATGACCTTTTTATAACCATTTATAACTTAAAAAACTATGATGTATTTTTGACATTTTTTGCCATACTATACTATGACATTTTTTGACAGTTTTATGCCTTATTATACTATGACGTTTTTTGGCATTTTTATGCCTTGTTATACTATGCGGTTCATTCCTTAACATACTATGACGTTTTTATAACCATTTATGCCTTAATATACTATGATGTATTTTTGACATTTTATGCCATACTATACTATGTCGTTTTTAGGCATTTTTATGCCTTATTATACTATGACATTTTTTGGCATTTTCATGCCTTGTTATACTATGCCGTTTCATTCCTCACCATACTATGACCTTTTTATAACCATTTATGCCTTAATATACTATGATGTATTTTTGACATTTTATGCCATACTATACTATGACATTTTTTGACAGTTTTATGCCATACTGGACTATGACGTTTTTGGCATTTTCATGCCTTATTATA
>NW_019513988.1:0-388 GCF_002814215.2 Seriola lalandi dorsalis
TACTATGACGTTTTTATAACCATTTATGCCTTAATATACTATGATGTATTTTTGACATTTTATGCCATACTATACTATGTCGTTTTTAGGCATTTTTATGCCTTATTATACTATGACATTTTTTGGCATTTTCATGCCTTGTTATACTATGCCGTTTCATTCCTCACCATACTATGACCTTTTTATAACCATTTATGCCTTAATATACTATGATGTATTTTTGACATTTTATGCCATACTATACTATGACATTTTTTGACAGTTTTATGCCATACTGGACTATGACGTTTTTTGGCATTTTCATGCCTTATTATACTATGTCGTTTCATTCCTTACCATACTATGACGTTTTTTTTGACCATTTATGCCTTAATATACTATGATGTAT
>NW_019513991.1:0-311 GCF_002814215.2 Seriola lalandi dorsalis
CAGGTAGGTTTGTTGATATTTCTGCATTTATTCATCATTCTTATTCATCTCTAAATTTTTTGACCCACATGACCTTCCATACAGGACAAAGCACCACATTTACACACATGTACATGTTTTACCAGGCTGAGAAATCACTTTTGTGTAAACAGGATAAAGGGAGTTGACAACCACAGAAACACACACACACACACACACACACACACACACACGTCCAAACCATGACATCAGTTTCACCGAACTCACACAACAGCTCAAAACCACAGAACATGTGTAATCAGAGCTGTACAGAGGAGCGGAGGATGCCTGAG
>NW_019513992.1:0-439 GCF_002814215.2 Seriola lalandi dorsalis
TATACATATAGTAATTATATTTGATATTATTAATAATAGTAATAATATATTATATTGAGACTCCTCAATGTTCTTTGTATATGTCTGAATGGTACAGAAATCCCAAACGTCAGTGAAAAGTCAGTTGCTAAAAACAGTGTGCCAGCTGAAAATAACACCCGGTCATTCAAATGCAATGCTTGCCTGGAATCCTTTCCCAGTAGAACTGCCTTGAGTGTTCATTGCATCCCGCATTAAGAGTGTGCTGGTCTCATGTAGGGTGATTTGGTGCCCTCTGGTGGACATGCTGAAATAGCAGATATGTTAGTTGAATAGTGGATCAAGCATGCAGTTCATCACTTCTCTGTCCTTGGTGGATATGGATCGCATATGTCTGTGAGTGTTGCAGTATTTGTTGTGTTATAAGTGTTGAATTGTTTAAAGTCAAATTCATGCTGTT
>NW_019513993.1:0-778 GCF_002814215.2 Seriola lalandi dorsalis
CAGTTTCAAGGACTTGAGGAAGATGATATCACCAAGTTCACCAGTGTCCCTGTGAAGAGTGAAGATGATGAAGAGACTCGGTCCTCACAGCTTCATCAAAGGCAAACTGAGGAGAACAGAGAAACAGAGCCTCCAGCCAGCAGCTTAGCTCAACAGATGGAAGCAGACTCTTCTGATTCCGAGACTGAATACAGTAATGACGAGTGGAAGGAGACAAGGGAACTTCAGCCAGGTTCAACTTTTGTAAAACATAATGAAGTCCATATAATTGTTGAAAAATGTCATTGTAGTATTGGAAAGAAAACATATAAGTGCTCTGAGTGTGGTAAAAAATTTAGCTTGAAGGGATCTCTGCAGAGACACATTCGAGGTCATACAGGAGAGAAACCATTTAGCTGCTCAGTCTGTGGTAAAAAATTCGGCCGGAAACAACATCTGCAGGAACATGTGATAATTCATACAGGGGAGCAACCATTTAGCTGCTCGGTGTGTGGCAAAAAGTTTCGTTATAAAGCGGGCATGAGGAAACACATGAGAGCACACACAGAGTCAGACCACACCTCACCACTGTGTGAAAAAATGTTCAACCAGAGGGAAACTCTACCATCCCATATGACAGTTCATAGAGATGATCGAGCTGTCAGCTGGTCAATTTGTGAAAATGAATTTGAAGGAACTGCTCAAACATGAAATTCCACAAAGGGGAGAAACTCTACAGTTGCTCAATCCGTGCAAGAACTTTTAATGGGAAAGCAAGTCCAATGTCTCACATGAAGGT
>NW_019513994.1:0-539 GCF_002814215.2 Seriola lalandi dorsalis
AGTCATAAAAACAACATTGTATATTATGGCATAAAAAGCCATAGTATAGTAAGGCACCAAAAGTCATAAAAACAACATTGTATATTATGGCATAAAAAGCCATAGTATAGTAAGGCACCAAAAGTCATAAAAACAACATTGTATATTATGGCATAAAAAGCCATAAAAATGTCATAGTATAATAATGCATTAAATGTCATAAAAACAACATTGTATATTATGGCATAAAAAGTCATAGTATACTAAGGCATCAAAAGTCATAAAAAGGTCATAGTATACTAAGGCACTAAAAGTCATAAAAACAACATTGTATAGTATGGCTTAAAAAACCATAGTATAGTAAGGCATAAAAAGTCATAAAAAGGTCAAAGTATACTAAGGCACCAAAAGTCATAAAAACAACATTGTATAGTAAGGCATAAAAAGCCACAGTATAGTAAGGCATAAAAAGTCATGAAAAGGTCACAGTATAGTAAGCCACCAAAAGTCATAAAAACGACATTTTATAATAAGGCATAAATACTAAAAAAAAAAAGGTC
>NW_019513995.1:0-696 GCF_002814215.2 Seriola lalandi dorsalis
GTTTGGTTCAGGTTAGCCAGGCTATAAGTTTATTAAAGCCATAATTACATGTTTGTTTAATGTAAAACAGAATAATGTAATCAGAATATTTCATGTCATGTTAACTGACATTATTAACCTTTAGATCATTACTGGTGAAATTAAACATTTAAAACCAAATAAACCAGTTATTGTCAATTGTTTAGATGTGCTGAAGTTTAAATTCTGAGTTCTGTGATACCTTTTGTGTTACTGTGTCATTAGACTAGCTTGTGCATCATTAGTATTTTAGGATCTTTACCACAGGACAGTACCACAAGTCATGGGGTATTATGTTGTTGGGACTCAGTCATTCAATCGACCAAATGTTTCTTTGCTCCACTGGACAAAGGAATTCACACCCCACAGTTCCTCACGGTTCACACCTGGGGATGACCCTTCCCCCCCATGGACCCCACTGGCCAGCCAGTGTGGGCCAGCGTGTGACATGTGACCCCCTAAGGTGTCACAAACAAAACCAGTCTTCTAGACCCCTTCTCTTTTTCTTCCCTTCTTGGCTTGCTCTGGAGAGCAGCTCCAGCCCTCTCCTCTCGGTTCTTCAAAGGGCAACAAGGCCCCAGCCCAGGTCAGCTCTGCTACCTGAGAAACTAGCTCTCTCGCCGGCCTGCAACCAGCAGCCTGCAAACACTCTTCTCCTCCACAACAGCGACCTGCTTC
>NW_019513996.1:0-517 GCF_002814215.2 Seriola lalandi dorsalis
TCCCTCACTGTCTTCACTGCTTTCATCCAAGGAGAAGTTGCAGTCGCTGTTCCAAGGGTGCAGCAGCAGAGAATTGTCTGTGAGCCATCTTCCTCGGTCAGTGTCAACCCAAGCATGTGCTATTGGAGGCAAATTGGGTATTTTCACACTTTTGACTGCGCCATCAAAAGCTGCTTTCTGACTCAGTCTGTCTCTATAAACATATATATGTATATGTTATATACAGATATATATGTTTTTTTAATGTTTTTGTGGGGACTCAGTCATTCAATCGACCAAATGTTTCTTTGCTCCACTGGACAAAGGAATTCACACCCCACAGTTCCTCACGGTTCACACCTGGGGATGACCCTTCCCCCCCATGGACCCCACTGGCCAGCCAGTGTGGGCCAGCGTGTGACATGTGACCCCCTAAGGTGTCACAAACAAAACCAGTCTTCTAGACCCCTTCTCTTTTTCTTCCCTTCTTGGCTTGCTCTGGAGAGCAGCTCCAGCCCTCTCCTCTCGGTTCTTCAAA
>NW_019513997.1:0-782 GCF_002814215.2 Seriola lalandi dorsalis
GTGTGTGTGTGTGTGTGTGTGTGTTACGTGCACTGAACATGTGTGCGTCACTGACTGACGGGAATCTGCTGCTGGTTGCGTTGTGTTCATGTTTGTGGATAAAGGAGGAGGGTGGCGTCTTTGTGGTGACCCTGAGTTATGAGTAACACACACGCACGCACGCACGCACGCACACACACACACACACACACACACACACACGAGACCAAATCACCTCACAGAAACTGTGTGTGTGTGTGTGTGTGTGTTTACATTACATGGAACTACTTCTACTGAAGAAATAGTCCCTATACAAACTGTGTCTGTGGCTCATCAGAGTGACTGAGACGATGTTTATAGGAGGAAATGTTGATGTTAAAATGTTGTAAATGTGATTCTTCAGTTCTGTCAACATCACAAACAAAATCCTGTTCCCCCTCTCCTGGACCGACACCGAGGAGGAGATCTGAAAACGTATCTGCATGAGGAGAAACGGCTCCTCCTCCTCCTCCAAGTGTAAAATAAACTAATAACTCTGGGGTGTTGGGAGAATGTTTCTCCAACAAGTTCACAAGTTGAGGTCGGTCACTTTTTAGTCTTCACTCTATAAGATCTGCTTCGTTTTTTTTTCCTACTAAACTTTTAAATATAAAAACTTAAATATTTGATCTTCAGGAGAATTAAAGTGTCAGTTTGTTTCAATTCTAACTTTGTGAAAAGTGGAATAACAAAGTTGGACCCTGAGACTGAATTTTAATACTGTGTATGTGTGTGTGTGTGTGTGTGTGTGTGTGTGTGTGTGT
>NW_019513998.1:0-506 GCF_002814215.2 Seriola lalandi dorsalis
GGTCTGAAGACGTCTGCAGAGGATACATGCCTGAGGGCTGAGTCTTTACTTTGCTGCAAACTCTGGCTCCTCTATGAAGAACTCCACATGTAAAACATAGTGAGAGTCAGTGTGCTTAAGGAGGGAGCTCACATGACACGACGTGATTTCTTTTCAACAACTACAATATACAGAAATGTCTTTATTATCAGAAGTTACCCAGTTAAAAATGTGGGAAAACATAAGCATTCTTTCTGACTCTTCAATTTATTTCAATAATAATAATAACAGTTATCATAATACGGGTAAGTGGTTTGTATTTAGTTCTAATAATACACATTACATGTATTATATGTGAATTTGATTATACAAAATATATTTTTTTATGTTTTTATGAAATTGAAAAATAAAATTGTCTACGATCTGATGCTTTAACATTTTTTTTTTTTTTTTTTTAAAGGCTTATAAGTTTATAGGAGTGATTCAAAAGGTGTTACAGCTTCTACAAGCCGCATGGTCACTGCAAG
>NW_019513999.1:0-931 GCF_002814215.2 Seriola lalandi dorsalis
AACACTGCGTTAAACTCTGAGCAAGAAACTGTCTTTTCCACGCTGTTGAACTATGATGTACGGCACGATCCGATTTACATTTAACTCAAGTCACTATACGCTCACCCCGTCTCAGTGTGGACCCTCCGTAACAAACTCCCATCCTCCTCCCGTGGTGTAACGGTGTAATATTCATGACACGCCTCTCCCTTTTAGCAGCACTTCCTCCCTTTATGTCATGTTCTTTCTCATTATGGTGCTGAGGTGGAAATGACAAGGTACAAGAGCCAAGACCTTTTTTCATATCAATGTATCTTCCCTTCCTTGTTCAAATGAGAAGGAGAGGAGGCTGAAACACAGACCTTTGAGAGCTGTATCCACTGATAATGAACAACACGCTGTAGCAACTAATGGAAGTTTTGTCAAGTATGACCTCCTCCTTCTTTGTTAAAAAGAAGCCATATTGGACAATTCATACACCTGGACTATTATCACATCAGTTTGCTTTTTTCATGCTGAAAAACAGGTCATTTCTTTTCTTTTGTTCTTTTTTAAATTACATCTTTATCGAAAAGCTGAAGTAGAGGAGGGAGGGAAAAGAAGGCCTAAAACCGGTTTACACCCATTTAGCCATTTTGCTTGCTTCTCATTTCTTATTTTCTACTTTCACTCCATCTCTCTGCTGCTCCTTGCTTATAATAATAATAATAATAATCATAATAATAACAATAAAAATAATAATAATAATCTCCTTCTGTCCCAAACACACAGGCCTCAGCAGAGAAAGCAACAGAGAGATAGGGAGAAAAAACGTTTAATAAACAGGCTCTGAGCAGAAACTCAGACTATCAGTGCATTAATTAGAGTGCCATTAGCTGGACGGCTGTTTTTTATGCTCTGCCTCACCCCCTCCCACACACACACACACACACACACACACACACACACACAC
>NW_019514000.1:0-474 GCF_002814215.2 Seriola lalandi dorsalis
TGTCATATATATACAGTATATATATATATATATATATGTATATATATATATATACAGTGTGTATATATATACAGTGTATATATATATATATATATACATATATATGTACAGGACATATATATATATATCGCTTTCCTCTAATTGGGAGCATTGGCTAAAAAGTTCTTTACCAGGGTGGCTTAAGGATTCTTAAACACCCTTTATTCCCAGCCTGCCTCCCAGTCGGCCAGCCACCAGCTTGTCTCTCAGTTGTCTATAGCCTCTGCCCAGCTTGCTTCCAGCCTGTCTCGCAGTCTGCTAGCTACCAGACTGCACCAAAGTTGGCTAGCTTTCTGTTTGCTCCTGTTCCCAACCAGGCTAACCTCCTGTCCCCGAAGACCTTGGTCAGTCTTCTTTCCTTGGGACTTGCCTTGGTTTTTCCGGGAGGTTTCTAGGGGTCGGGGCCCCAAGAAGAAAGCGAGGGTCTCGTAGACG
>NW_019514002.1:0-484 GCF_002814215.2 Seriola lalandi dorsalis
CTGTAAATAATCCTTAGATTTATTTGACCAATTACAGTATATTACTGTTATTTTACATTATGCACTTAAACTAATTAGTCCAACCTCAATACACTGCATTTAGACTCCTACAGTCACCTTGCACATAGATTTTATTGCTTAGTCTTTGGTTAGAAACATCTACAGAAACATGACATATGTTGAAAACGTTACTTGTGCCCAGACAGATTGTTGTCAAAGACACACACATCCTGACTGTGGGTAGAAATGCTACGGTCTGATTGATATGGCTACGTACACTGACTGTATTGCATATGCTCTGTCCAGATGTGACCAGCCCACATGGTTTCTTTCCATTTTATTGTTTAAAAGGTAATTTGCAGAAAAAAAATGTGTTTTCACTAAATGCGTTTCTCGGAATATATTTAGGAGGATATGACAAGATAATAATTACTGCAATACCAGTAACTCATCATGGTGTTTACAGTTGTGTGAGCTCAGAGTC
>NW_019514003.1:0-463 GCF_002814215.2 Seriola lalandi dorsalis
TTTTTATGTCTTACTATACTATGACATTTTTATGACTTCTTATGCCTTACTATACTATGACTTTTTATGCCTTACTATACTATGACGTTTTGATGACGTTTTATGCCCTAACATAATATGACGTTTTGATGACGTTTTATGCCCTAACATAATATGACGTTTTTTATGACTTTTTATGCCATACTATACTATGACGTTTTTATGACTTTTTTAATGCCTTAATATACTATGACTTTTTTTCCCTTACTATACTATGATTTTTATGTCTTACTATACTATCATGTTTTTATGGCTTCTTATGCCTTACTATACTATGACTTTTTATGCCTTACTATAATATGACTTTTTATGCCTTACTATACTATGACGTTTTTATGGCTTTTTATGCCTTACTATACTATGCTGTTCTTATGACCTTTTATGCCTAATTTTACTACGACGTTTTTGACTTTTTATGCCTTAC
>NW_019514004.1:0-461 GCF_002814215.2 Seriola lalandi dorsalis
ACTATACTAGGACATTTTATACCTTACTATAATGTGACGTTTTTTGACAATTATATGCCTTACTATACTATGATGTTTTTTGACATTTTTTGCCTTATTATACTATGATATTTTTTGACATTTTTATGACTTACTATACTGTGACATTTTATGACATTTTTTATGTCATTTTTATAACATACTATAGTATGACATTTTATGCCATACTATGCTATGACAATTTTATGCCTTACTATACTATGATATTTTTTGACATTTTTATGCCTTACTATACTTTGATGTTTTATGCCTTACTATAATATGACGATTTTTGACATTTTTATGTCTTACGATAGTATGACATTTTATACCATACTATACTATGATATTTTATGCCTTAATATAAAATTATGTTTTTTGACAATTTTATGCCTTACTATACTTTGACATTTTATACCATACTATACTTTGACATTTTTATG
>NW_019514005.1:0-463 GCF_002814215.2 Seriola lalandi dorsalis
GTGGTCCGGCCGATCTCTGTTCCTCGTGTCCTGACGGTGGTCCAGCTGACTACTGCCCCTGGTACCAGGTCGGTTCCAATTAGTGTTCTGTTTTAGGGTCGTCTGGGATTCGACCCTTAAGGGGGGGGTTCTGTCATGTTTTGCCATGGCAGACACTTTTTGTTAGTTTTGTTTTGGACTTTTGCACTTCCTGTTTTATTTTGTAATAAGGTTTCCTTGTGTGTCTGTGTATTGCTTCTTGTCTTGGTCTTGTTTCTGTGTAGTAATTGTCTGCCCCGCCCTAATGTGTTTCACCTGTGTGCAATCACCTTGCCTCCTGTGTCTATATAGTCTTTGTGCTTCCCTTTGTCTGTGTCGGTTCGTCTGTTTAGTTCAGGGTTTGTTCACATTGTCTGTTCATGTCTGGATTTTGGTTAATAAACCTGTCTGCACCGTTCCCCAAAGTGTTGGCTGCATTTGGGTC
>NW_019514006.1:0-570 GCF_002814215.2 Seriola lalandi dorsalis
GACACTCATCCAGACCGTCAAAGATGAACACGACCTGGAACTGATCAAACCTGCAGATTCCTGCTTCTTTGGTTTCAGTAAAGAAGTGATGAACAAGTTCCACCAAGCTGAACTTTCTCTCTTTCAGCACATTCAGCTCTCTGAAGGTGAATGGAAATGTGAACTGTATGTCCTGGTTGGCTTTGTCTTCAGCCCAGTCCAGAGTGAACTTCTGTGTTAAGACTGTTTTCCCAATGCCAGCCACTCCCTTTGTCATCATTGTTCTGATTGGTCCGTCTCTTCCAGGTGAGGCTTTAAAGATGTCTTCTTGTCTGATGGTGGTTTCTGGTCTGTCTGGTTTCCTGGAAGTTGTTTCAATCTGTCTGACCTCATGTTGATCATTGACCTCTCCAGTCCCTCCCTCTGTGATGTAGAGCTCTGTGTAGATCTGGTTCAGAAGGGTCGGGTTTCCTGCTTTAGCGATCCCCTCAAACACACACTGGAACTTCTTCTTCAGGTTAGATTTGAGTTCACGTCGACAAACTGCAGCAATAAGTTCTGAAGGAACAAACAACAAATAAGATCAATGAA
>NW_019514007.1:0-442 GCF_002814215.2 Seriola lalandi dorsalis
AAGTTCATCAGGTTCATCAGGTGCACCACATTCACCAGGTTCATCAGGTTCATCACATTCATCAGGTTCATCACATTCACCAGGTTCATCAGGTTCATCAGGTTCATCACATTCATCAGGTTCATCACATTCATCAGGTTCATCACATTCACCAAGTTCATCAGGTTCATCAGGTGCACCACATTCACCAGGTTCATCAGGTTCATCACATTCATCAGGTTCATCAGGTTCATCAGGTTCACCACATTCACCAGGTTCATCAAGTTCATCACATTAATCATGTTCATCAGGTTCATCACATTCACCAGGTTCATCACATTCACCAGGTTAATCATGTTCATCATGTTCATCAGATTCATCAGGTTCATAAGGTTCATCGGGTTCATCAGGTTCATCAGATTCATCAGATTCATCAGGTTCATCACATTCATCAGGTTCATCA
>NW_019514008.1:0-448 GCF_002814215.2 Seriola lalandi dorsalis
ATGTGATGAACCTGATGAACCTGATGAACCTGGTGAATGTGATGAACCTGATGAATGTGATGAACCTGATGAACCTGGTGAATGTGGTGCACCTGATGAACCTGATGAACTTGGTGAATGTGATGAACCTGATGAATGTGATGAACCTGATGAATGTGATGAACCTGATGAACCTGATGAACCTGGTGAATGTGATGAACCTGGTGAATGTGGTGAACCTGATGAACCTGATGAACCTGATGAATGTGATGAACCTGATGAACCTGGTGAATATGGTGAACCTGATGAATGTGGTGAACCTGATGAACCTGATGAACCTGGTGAATGTGATGAACCTGATGAATGTGATGAACCTGATGAATGTGATGAACCTGATGAATGTGGTGAACCTGATGAACCTGATGAACCTGATGAATGTGATGAACCTGATGAACCTGGTGAATGTGGT
>NW_019514009.1:0-399 GCF_002814215.2 Seriola lalandi dorsalis
AAATGTCACAATATGTTCAAGCATCTAATGACATAGTATAATAAGGCATACAATGCCAAAAAAACATCTAACTATAGTATGGGATAAAAATGCCCAAAAATTTCATAGTATAGTATGGCATAAAACGTCAAAAATATATCATAGTATATTAAAGCATAAAAGGTCATAAAAACATCATACTATGTCAAGGAATAAGATGAAATAATATAGTAAGGCATATAAATGCCAAAAAAGTTCAAAGTATAGTATGGCATAAAACGTAGAAAAAACATCATAATATATTAAGGCATAAAAGGTCATACAAACATCATAGTATGGCAAGGCATTAGAAGAAATATTACAATTAGGCATAAAAATGCCAAAAGACGTCAAAGTATAGTATGACGGAAAAATGCCCAA
>NW_019514010.1:0-323 GCF_002814215.2 Seriola lalandi dorsalis
CTCCACCTCCTGAGCCACAGCCGCCTCCAAAATTAATATAAAATACGAACAAATATATAATTTTTTCCACATCCCTGAAGTTAATGTCACTGCTCTCGTCCACCTGCTTCCATTCAGTGTTCTCAGTGCTACGTCAGTTAGAGCACAAACCATTAACCGATCTGTTGATGAATAGGAAATTTATACGCAAATATTTTGATTAAATGTTTGTCATTTTAAATGATAAAAAAAACTGAAAACATTTATTGGTTCCAGCTGCTCAAATGTGTTGATTTGCTGCTTTTCTCTGATTTAAATGTTTGTAAAAAATGAATATGTTTGGT
>NW_019514011.1:0-325 GCF_002814215.2 Seriola lalandi dorsalis
CAATCCATTTACCTATGTTTGATTTGTTTTCACGGTGGATTTATATATACACGCATACGTATATATATATATACACTAGGGTTGTCACGATACCAAATTTCTGTTTCGATACCGATACCAATATGTATTTCGATACTTTTCGATACTTTTCAATACTTTTTGTAAAAAATATTTCATTATATTATGTATTGCCTTAATGGGTTATTTAAATATTTAAAGAATGTAATTACATTTTTAAAAATATTTTTTTTTATGTATTTATTAACCATGGACATGTTTTAGCTACTACTGGGCTGGGAGGGACTTTGTACTTCTTTCATTGACA
>NW_019514012.1:0-484 GCF_002814215.2 Seriola lalandi dorsalis
ATGTTGATGTTGTTGATGTTGTTGCTGTTGATGTTGATGATGTTGTTGTTGATGATGTTGTTGCTGTGAATGTTGATGTTGTTGATGTTGATGATGTTGTTGATGTTGTGAATGTTGATGTTGTTGTTGATGTTGTTGATGTGGATGTTGTTGTTGTCGTAAGTGTTGATGTTGTTGTTGATGTTGTTGCTGTTGATGTTGATGATGTTGTTGTTGATGTTGTTGATGATGTTGTGAATGTTGTTGATGTGGATGTTGTTGTTGTGAATGTTGATGTTGTTGATGTTGTTGTTGTTGATGTTGTGGCTGTTGATGTTGTTGATGATGTTGTTGATGTTGTGAATGTTGATGTTGTTGTTGTGGATGTTGATGTTGTTGTTGATGATGTTGTGAATCTTGTTGATGATGTTGTTGTTGATGATGTTGTTACTGTTGCTGTTGTTGATGTTGTTACTGTTGCTGTTGTTGATGATATTGTTGTTGT
>NW_019514013.1:0-440 GCF_002814215.2 Seriola lalandi dorsalis
TTTATGACTTTTTATGCCTTACTATACTATGACTTTTCATGCCTTACTATACTATGACGTTTTTATGAATTTTTATGCCATACTATATTTCGACGTTTTTTGACATTTTTATGCCTTACTATACTATGACTTTTTATGCCTTACTATACTATGACGTTTTAAAGACTTTTTATCCCATACTAAACTATGACTTTTTATGGCTTACTATACTATGTCATTTTCATGATTTTTTATGCCTTTCTATATCGTGTTTTTTTTCTTTTGTCTTTATGCATCAATATACTATGACATCTTTTTGTCTCAGCTCACTCTGTGGTGTAGTGGATAATGCTGTTACCTAATGATGGAAAGGTTGTCGGTTCAAGCCCAATCTGGAACCCTTTACAATGTCATTTTCATGCCTTACTATACTATGAGGTTTTCTTGCTTTTTTTGCCTTT
>NW_019514014.1:0-443 GCF_002814215.2 Seriola lalandi dorsalis
AGGGAAGTTCTCAGTCAAATGAGGATTGACATTGACAAAGACAGACAAATGATTTTGAATGAAAAGGACAAACTGGAAAGGGAAAGGTCTGAGCTGATAATGAGAGAACATCATGTCATGGATAAAATGAAAGTCATAGAAAGTGCACGAGTAAAACTTCAGCATCTGAATGAAAGAATGAGTGATGACATCAAACACAAAATGCAAAGATTACATCAATCCAATGAAGATATGCTAATAGTGTACACCTCAATTGAAGAAAAGTTGTCAGAACTTGATGGACAGGACGAAAATATGGCTTTCTATACTGAGCTGTTACAGAGTGGAAAGGAAGGTCTGATAAGTATATTGTCAGGCCTAGTCGTACAGAAAGAGGACACTGAAAATGTATGGAAGCAAATGTTTACGACTGAAAAACAAAACCTTGACAAATTGAAGGCAGG
>NW_019514015.1:0-483 GCF_002814215.2 Seriola lalandi dorsalis
GCTTCCATACATTTTCAGTGTCCTCTTTCTGTACGACTAGGCCTGACAATATACTTATCAGACCTTCCTTTCCACTCTGTAACAGCTCAGTATAGAAAGCCATATTTTCTTCCTGTCCATCAAGTTCTGACAACTTTTCTTCAATTGAAGTGTACACTATTAGCATATCTTCACTGGATTGATGTAAACTTTGCATTTTGTGTTTGATGTCATCACTCATTCTTTCATTCAGATGCTGAAGTTTTACTCGTGCACTTCCTATGACTTTCATTTTATCCATGACATGATGTTCTCTCATTATCAGCTCAGACCTTTCCCTTTCCAATTTGTCCATTTCATTCAAAATCATTTGTCTGTCTTTGTCAATGTCAATCCTCATTTGACTGAGAACTTCCCTCTCTCCACTCATTCTGTTCATGGTGGCTCCAACTTCTTCCTTTATCTTGTTGAGATTCTTCCTTAGAAGTTCCAGTTCTTTTCTTT
>NW_019514016.1:0-1560 GCF_002814215.2 Seriola lalandi dorsalis
TTGTCAATGTCAATCCTCATTTGACTGAGAACTTCCCTCTCTCCACTCATGCTGTTCATGGTGGCTCCAACTTGTTCCTTCATCTTGTTGAAATTTTTCCTTAAATGTTCCATTTCTTTTCTTTCTGCCAGTACGTTCATCTCAGTGCTTTCCAGTTGTAGTTTTATTGTTTTGATGGTGTCATCCTGTACTTCCTGTTCTTCTTGTTTAATAGTAATCTTGGTAATGGTATTTTCAAGTTTGTTTTGTTGTCTCTGAACCTGAAGGTTCAGATCTTTAATTTTGATTTTCTCTCTGTTAATCTCATCTAACAGACTATCGGCCTGTTCTTTCTTCCTTTCTAGCATAGTCTTTGTGACTTCCAACTTTTCTTTTTCGTCCTTTACATATCGTTTATCTTGTTCTAATAACTCAGTTTGTTTGAGGATATCAGACCTCATTTTCTCCAAGTCTGTTTTTACTTTGCTTATCTTATCATTAACTCTGTCCCGATCTTCTCCTTCTTCCTTCAGCCCTGCGTTCAATTTCTCAAGGTGTTGTTTTTCAGTTGTAAACTTTTGCTTCCAAAGATCTTCAATGTCCTCTTTCTGTATGACTAAGCCTGACAATATACTTATCAGACCTTCCTTTTCTCTTTGTAATAATTCAGAGTAATATTCCATATTTTCTTCTTGTCCATCAAGTTCTGACAGCTTTTCTTCAATTGAAGTGTACGCTATTAGCATATCTTCACTGTTTTGTTGTAAACTTTGCATTTTGTGTTTGATGTCATCACTCATTCTTTCATTCAGATGCTGAAGTTTTACTCGTGCACTTTCTATGACTTTCATTTTATCCATGACATGATGTTCTCTCATTATCAGCTCAGACCTTTCCCTTTCCAGTTTGTCCTTTTCATTCAAAATCATTTGTCTGTCTTTGTCAATGTCAATCCTCATTTGACTGAGAACTTCCCTCTCTCCACTCATTCTGTTCATGGTGGCTCCAACTTCTTCCTTTATCTTGTTGAGATTCTTCCTTAGAAGTTCCAGTTCTTTTCTTTCTGCCAGTACGTTCATCTGACTGCTTTCCAGTTGTTGTTTCACTGTTCTGATGGTGTCATCCTGTACTTCCTGTTCTTCTTGTTTAATAGCAATCTTGGTAATGGTATTTTCAAGTTTGTTTTGTTGTCTCTGAACCTGAAGGTTCAGATCTTTAATTTTGATTTTCTCTCTGTCAATCTCATCTAACATACTATCGGCCTGTTCTTTCTTCTTTTTTTCTAGCATAGTCTTTGTGACTTCCAACTTTTCTTTTTCGTCCATTACATCTCGTTTATCTTGTTGTAATAGCTGAATTTGTTTCAGGATATCGGACCTCATCTGCTCCAAGTTTGCTTTTTCTTTGTTTATCATATTATTCACTCTGTCCAGATCTTCTCTTTCTTCCTTCAGTCCTGCCTTCAATTTGTCAAGATGTTGTTTTTCAGTCGTAAACATTTGCTTCCATACATTTTCAGTGTCCTCTTTCTGTACGACTAGGCCTGACAATATACTTATCAGACCTTCCTTTCCACTCTGT
>NW_019514017.1:0-624 GCF_002814215.2 Seriola lalandi dorsalis
GAAGGGCCGTCCGATGCGGGATTTGAACCGGGGCCGACTGCAGTGATGATTGTACATGGGGCGCCTTCTTAGACCACTATGCCACACGACGCCCCTGTTTTGAAGTCCCAACAACATACTAGACTATGGCATTTGTATGCCATAATATACTATGACGTTTTCATGCCTTACTATCCTATGACGTTTTTTTGCCGTTTTTATGCTATACTATACGATGACGTTTTTTGCTGATTTTACGACATACTATACTATGACGTTTTTTGCCGTTTTTATGACATACTATACTATGACGTTTTTTGCTGATTTTACGACATACTATACTATGACGTTTTATGCCGTTTTTATGACATACTATACTATGACGTTTTATGCCATACTGTCCTATGACGTTTTTTGACGTTTTTATGACATACTATACTATGACGTTTTTTGACGTTTTTATGACATACTATACTATGACGTTTTTTGCTGATTTTATGCCATACTATACTATGACGTTTTTTGCTGGTTTTATGACATACTATACTATGATGTTTTTATGCCATACTATCCTATGACGTTTTTTGACGTTTTCATGCCATACTATACTATGACGTTTTTTGCTGATTTTATGCCATACTATAC
>NW_019514018.1:0-1121 GCF_002814215.2 Seriola lalandi dorsalis
ATGACGTTTTTATGCCATACTATCCTATGACGTTTTTTGACGTTTTCATGCCATACTATACTATGACGTTTTTATGCCATACTATCCTATGACGTTTTCATGACATACTATACTATGACGTTTTTTGCTGATTTTACGACATACTATGACGTTTTTTGCCGTTTTTATGACATACTATATGATGACGTTTTTTGCTGATTTTACGACATACTATACTATGACGTTTTTTGACGTTTTTATGACATACTATACTATGACGTTTTTTGCTGATTTTATGCCATACTATACTATGACGTTTTTTGCTGGTTTTATGACATACTATACTATGATGTTTTTATGCCATACTATCCTATGACGTTTTTTGACGTTTTCATGCCATACTATACTATGACGTTTTTTGCTGATTTTATGCCATACTATACTATGACGTTTTTTGCTGATTTTACGACATACTATACTATGACGTTTTGATGCCATACTATCCTATGACGTTTTTTGACGTTTTCATGCCATACTATACTATGACGTTTCTTGCTGATTTTATGCCATACTATACTATGACGTTTTTTTCTGATTTTATGCCATACTATACTATGACGTTTTTTGACGTTTTCATGCCATACTATACTATGATGTTTTTTGCCGTTTTATATGACATACTATACTATGACGTTTTTATGCCATACTATCCTATGACGTTTTTTGCCATTTTTATGACATACTATACTATGACGTTTTTTGCTGATTTTACGACATACTATACTATGACGTTTTGATGCCATACTATCCTATGACGTTTTTTGCTGATTTTACGACATACTATACTATGACGTTTTTTGCTGATTTTATGCCATACTATACTATGACGTTTTTATGCCATACTATCCTATGACGTTTTTTGCCGTTTTTATGACATACTATACAGTGACGTTTTTTGACGTTTTTATGCCATACTATCCTATGACGTTTTTTGCTGATTTTACGACATACTATACTATGACGTTTTTTGCTGATTTTACGACATACTATACTATGACGTTTTGATGCCATACTATCCTATGACGTTTTTTGACGTTTTCATGCCATACTATACTATGACGTTTTTTGCTGATTTTATGCCA
>NW_019514019.1:0-533 GCF_002814215.2 Seriola lalandi dorsalis
TGATCCACACTGGTCTATGAAGGCAATTATGACAAAAGGGACACCTGTTAAACAATGAGCAGATTTATCTGAGCCTCACAAAAAACCACAACAAGGCTTTGATCAGAATTTTATATTAGGTCCAATAAAAGTGAAAAGTTGCATCAGTAAATGATGTTGTCTGGAGCCACAGTCATGTGGGAGACGTTCTCATCAGAGTTTTAACATTAACTTTGAATCCCAAGAAAAATGACTTCCTGCATGGTTACTTATCATGAAATCAATTTAGCTGAACCTTACCTCTGTTTTGATTGAATGGTTAATAATTAGTTATATTGGTGGAGGTGGCTGATATCATCTGTCCACATCCAGACCTGATGACAAGATGGGAATTAATATTCATTTATAATGATGATAATTAATCTTCATCTCAACCTGCAGATGTTATGAAGAGAGAGGTGACTGATTTATAGGATGAGTTCAGATAACGAGTTTTGTGTGTGTGTGTGTGTGTGTGTGTGTGTGTGTGTGTGTGTGTGTGTGTGGGGGGGGGG
>NW_019514020.1:0-554 GCF_002814215.2 Seriola lalandi dorsalis
CTCTGGTTGAGAGGTGACAGCTCTAACCCCTGACCCACAGAGAAAGCTCATCATCCTTCTCTCGTATGTGACGTATAAAAAAGATAAAGCATTTTAAGGCAGAAAAAGTCAAACTATAGCAAGGCATAAAAATGTCAAAAAAAGGTCATAGTATAGTATGGCATAAAACGTCAAAAAAACGTCATAGTATAGTATGGCATAAAATTTCAAAAAAACGTCATATTATAGTATGGCATAAAACGTCAAAAAACGACATTGTACAGTATGGCATGAAACGTCATAGTATAGTGTGGCATAAAACGTCAAAAAACGTCATTGTATAGTATGGCATGAAATTGTCAAAAAACGTCATAGTATAGTGTGGCATAAATTTTTCAAAAAAACGTCATAGTATAGTATAGCATAAAAATGTCAAAAAACGTCATAGTATAGTATGGCATAAAACGTCAAAAAAGTCCAATCATTATATAGCGTAAAATTGTCAAAAATAACGTCATAGCGTAGGATGGCATAAAAACGTCAAAAAAACGTCACAGTATAGTAAGGCATAAAAA
>NW_019514021.1:0-396 GCF_002814215.2 Seriola lalandi dorsalis
ATTCATTTTATTGAAAAGTTTAGTAATTTCGTATAACAGTTGCACTGTTTTTTTTTTTTTTTTTTTTTTTTTTTTTTTTTTTTATAGATCAAGTTGGCAGTTTTTGCCTAACAGTAGAGGCAGACAGGAAACATGGGAGAGAGAGAGAGAGAGAGAGAAGGGGTCCAACATTCAACAAAGGTTCCCGGGTTGAGAATCGAATTGTGGATGTCGCGGTTGTGTGGCACGCACTGTAACCATCTGGACACCAAAGTGCTCTGGCGCTGTTGTTTTCTAGCAAGTGTAGTAAACGTGGGCCGTGGATTAAAACCCGTTTGGTGCCGTAGTGAGTATTTATGGCAGCAGGACAGTGTTTGTGGGATTCTCTCAAAATAAACTACAATGCCTATGTTAATC
>NW_019514022.1:0-1152 GCF_002814215.2 Seriola lalandi dorsalis
GCAGAGCTGTGGCTCACTGATGTGTTTTTGTTTTTATAGTTTTGGACAACAATGGAGGTCTGTTGTATAGAGGAATGAGCTGCATCAGGCTTTATGTGCTAGCAGCATCACTTCATTGCCATGGGACGTGCTGGCAATATTAAGAGCACTGACCATCGCCTGCATTATCCTTGAAATCTTCCAAATGTTAAGTCATAGGACGGAGGGTTAATTTGAATTATACGACTATTCTAAAATTCACATTATAATCTAATTTCTGCTCCTGCCTCTCACTCACTGACCTGCTGCCTCTTTGCCGCTGCACTCGGTCTGGATAAACATCCTGTCAGTGCTGCTGCTGCAGTGAGGGAGATGGAAAATGACAGTATGTGTCTTGGGACCTGCTCACATCCTGACACTTTTCTTCTCTCACTGGCAAATATGATCATTGTAAGATCTCTCCTCCACCCACTATTTACGGATAGTAGAATATGTTCAAAGAGAATACTAATGAGCTTAAATTCCACACACAGCTTGATTCATCTCTTAGAGCTTTGAAGGTGTGATTCATTTTGCCACATGACACCCTGCACCTCTTTAGGAAATGTACCCTATACATAATGTGCACTGTTAATTTGAATCAACAATAAATTTTAGTTATTGCTTGTCACTGACTGTTAGTTTGAATTCCTTGCAGTTTTTGGGGACCATACCTGATTTTGTCTGTGGTGGGAAAATATTGACTGAATGGTTGTGTGGGCAGGATAACTATAGTCATGATGTGCTCACATTTACAAGATACTGAGTAACATGGCCTTGTCCCATTACTATTGACACATCTTAAGCACATACATTAATGGTTTGAGGGCACAAATTGGAGTTGACAGCTGAGTGAAAATTGGACAACAGTACAATGAGATTTTCTACCTTTTTTCTCCAATATAAGACATAGTTTTAGAAATGCTGAAACAATCGTATGGTTTAATACTTTTAATAACCCTATCCAGAGGTCAAACAAATAAATTTAAAGCCAAAAATACAAGAGTTTAAATACCCTAACTCTGCGTCTGCGCAGGCGACAGACAACAGACATTTTTTTATGATAGTTTAGTTTTTTTGGGGTGTCCGTCCATCCATCTGTCCCATTCTTGTGAACGTGATATCTCAGGAAAG
>NW_019514023.1:0-433 GCF_002814215.2 Seriola lalandi dorsalis
ACAGTCAGTAACAGTTACAGTAACAGTCAGTAACAGTCAGTTACAGTCAGTAACAGTCAGTAACAGTTACAGTAACAGTCAGTAACAGTCAGTAACAGTCAGTAACAGTCAGTTACAGTCAGTAACAGTCAGTTACAGTTAAAGTAACAGTCAGTTATAGTTACAGTTACAGTCAGTTACAGTTACAGTCAGTTACAGTCAGTTACAGTTACAGTCAGTTACAGTTACAGTTACAGTCAGTTACAGTTACAGTTACAGTTACAGTCAGTTACAGTTACAGTTACAGTCAGTTACAGTTACAGTTACAGTCAGTTACAGTTACAGTCAGTTACAGTTACAGTTACAGTCAGTTACAGTTACAGTTACAGTCAGTTACAGTTACAGTCAGTTACAGTTACAGTTACAGTCAGTTACAGTTACAGTTACAGTCAGT
>NW_019514024.1:0-514 GCF_002814215.2 Seriola lalandi dorsalis
AAATTATATTTAATGAAGTGGCCCATATTGAATTCTGTGTAACTGTAAATCTGAATGAAATGAGAAAGAGCCTTATAATACTTGGAAAATGTTCTGATAATACAGGAGAAAACAAATGATTTTATTTTATGAAAGTTAAACTGGGCTCCAGAATGAAAATACATATTCCTAAATTACTGCTGAAAGTTAATTAGCATGACATGAAAAAAAAAATATATATATATATATATATAAAATATAATAATATAAATTGGCCAATGTGAAAATACAATATTCTTCTTCTAGGCTTCAAGTCGCTGTCAAGATTCACAAAGGTTGTTGGTGTATAAATAACACACACACACACACACGCACACGCAAAGACACACACTCACACACTCAATATAAATAAGGTTGCCCAACCAGAACTAACAAAGGCCCACTACGGACAGTCCTGTCAGCACAGCAAGGGAGGGATATTGTAGTGTGTGTGTGTGTGTGTGTGTGTGTGTGTGTGTGTGTGTGTGTGTGTGTG
>NW_019514025.1:0-841 GCF_002814215.2 Seriola lalandi dorsalis
TAAATAAAGTTCTGAATCTGAATCTGAATCTGAATCTGAATCTGAACTGCTGCATGAAAACATCAACACTGTGTAACAGACTTTCTAGTTTTGAACAGGTTTGAGTTACTTTGACCAGAAAAACATAATTTGATTGGTTTCCGTGGCGCCCTGAAGTGAACTCTGAATGATGTAAAACTCAGTGACACTTAAAGTTACAGTCCAGTTGCTCTGGAGTGTCCATCCTTCCAGGAGGAACACGCACAAGGGAGTGATTAAAACCCAGCCCATGTCATAAACGTTACCCATTGTCATTGACGTTGGTTGGAGATGATGATGGCCAATAGGAGCGGAGCTGCTGGGCTCTATAAACTCTGGACTTTGTGCCTTGTGGGACAAGGAAACCCTGATTTAGACCAATGGTGCTGCATAAATACTCTCCACTGATATCAGACTGTGCCGTGCTCCCAGCAGCTTTTACAGACTGTTGAATTAAATCCTCCCACCCCACCCTGTGGTGATTTCTGAGGTCCGACATCATGTAATAATCATAATAATAAAACCATATTGAATGTCTGTGGCCAGGGAGGAACTTCCATTTCATCAAATATGGAACACAGTGACTGGACCACATTCGATTTCATATGGAAGACCAGTATCAAAGCAGTGGATCAGTTTGTTCATTTTGGAAATGTATTGCTTTGTTTTTGTCTGCTCAGTGTGTGTTTGGGTTTGTGTGTGTGTGTGTGTGTGTGTGTGTGTGTGTGTGTGTGTGTGTGTGTCTCTCTCTCTTTGTAAGTGCAAGCAATAACCTAATGAGTATAATAGGGCTGTTATATTTTTAATAAACACAGCAGGCAGC
>NW_019514026.1:0-834 GCF_002814215.2 Seriola lalandi dorsalis
CTAAATGACCTCCCGGTATAATCCCCTCGGCGGGATTACGAGCGCGTTGCCGAGAGGATGAAAGTTTATGTTTACACCAGGACAATCCCGTCTCCGATTAGTCCGGGAGAAATGATCAATGCCTCGGCCGGCGGGAACATTCATCCAGTGAGAAGTGATTGGTGGGTTTACAGAGGTGTCAGCTGATGTGTGGTGCTGTTCGTGGGAGGATTTGATGAAGTCGGTGGATGGATTTAATGATTCCTCTATTGATTGTGATTGTTATTCTACAACACTGTGCTCAGTTTGCTGCGTGTTGTGGAGCTTTAGTTAAAACAGATGAAGCGAGTCGGACGAGATCACAGTTTGTAAATTAGACAACTTACTATACAACCATCTTATATCTCGCTATGAGCACTGGTGAATTCAGAATGGACAGATGTTTGGTTTATGTACACAAGCTCAAAACATATGTAAAATGAAATAATTAGTCTGAATTAGTTTGAACCAAATTTACAGAAACAGACACTTTGTAAAAGATTTTATGTTCAGCTGTTAAAAATCTGCAGCTGCTTTTACAGTGAAACTCTGATCTTAAAGCTCCATATTTTCTTCTTCTGTGTTTTATTTGAAGTGTTGATCTATAAGATATATTTGTGCTTTTAAGAACCCAAAACCATCTCAGTGTAGTTTCACATCACCTCTCTCAGGCTTCTCTCTGGAGCTCTAGTAACAACAGGTTGGTGAGCCAATCAGAAGAGAGGAGGCTCTGAGCCTCTCTCCTGATTGGCTGACTGTTTTCTGACTGATCCAATAAAAATAAAGCAGATTTCAGGTAAAAACACTCAGAGAAAC
>NW_019514027.1:0-521 GCF_002814215.2 Seriola lalandi dorsalis
ACAGACACAGAAACAGCCTGTTCTGAACAGGGCTGAAAAAGAGGGGTTTACATGCATGCTGAAATATAGGATCTGAGTGGATTTTTTAGCAAGAAGCTTCAAAGACATGTTTTGGGGACCTCTGAGACTAATTCAAACTTGTTGAAAAGGAGCATAATATGTCCCCTTTAAGTATTCAGGTGCTGTAAATGATCGTCACCGCCGTTAGATGTCGCAATAAACCAACAGCATCTAGGACCAAAACAGACCACAACCCCCCCATAACAACTTCCCCTTGACACCACAGGGGGCTGTGAAGCTCAGTGTAAGTGTCACTAAACACACAACATGAAGCTCAACTGAAGTAAAGTTTAAAGTTTTCCTCTGAACACGAGAACCAACAACAAACAGTCCAGATACAACCGTTAGCCCGCTGCTGTAATATGCTCCACAGCGATGCTAACAGTTAGCCAGCTAGCGATAGCAACATTAGCCCGAACACTAATATCTGTAACAGCAGGTTAGCCGACGTTAGCATGCTA
>NW_019514028.1:0-1252 GCF_002814215.2 Seriola lalandi dorsalis
GTTGATGTTGAACGAGGCTGAGCTCAAAGCAGCTTCACAGGTGAGAGGAATGACCCAGGTGTGTCCAACCAGACAAAGACGTTGGCCTCAAACATCAGACAGATGTTTAACTGACTGAACATCTGTATTTCATAAGTCATGATGTCGTTGACATGAGACATTTGGAAGACGAAACCAACAAAACAAACTGACTTCAGACGTTATCATAATGTGTTTTCCATCTAAAGACCATCAGTCTGCTCCTCGATCAGCTGATCACAAACACAGAGACTCATTAACCAGACATCAAGAGTTTATTCCTCAAGCTTCAGTGTAAAATCATCCATTCATAAAACACAGAGCTACATCACTGGAGCTAACCGCTAACTCTGCTCGGAGCTAACTGCTAATTCTGCTCTGAGCTAACTGCTAACTCTGCTCTGAGCTAACTGCTAATTCTGCTCTGAGCTAACTGCTAATTCTGCTCTGAGCTAACTGCTAACTCTGCTCTGAGCTAACAGCTAACTCTGCTTTGAGCTAATAGCTAACTCTGCTCTGAGCTAACTGCTAACTCTGCTCTGAGCTAACAGCTAACTCTGCTTTGAGCTAACAGCTAACTCTGCTCTGAGCTAACAGCTAACTCTGCTTTGAGCTAATAGCTAACTCTGCTCTGAGCTAACTGCTAACTCTGCTGAGCTAACTGCTAACTTTGCTCTGAGCTAACAGCTAACTCTGCTAAGTGCTAACAGGCATGTTTCCTTCTTGAGATGATGAACATTTTATTTTTGAGAGTTGTTCAGTTTGAAACTTAAAAAAGACGTTTAATATTGATCTCTGATCACATTGATAAGCTCTCAGTCATTCAGTCATTTTGGATCATTTTCTGCCTACTGAACAAATGTCATTGATGACTCATTGATGACATCACTATCGTCATCCTAAAAGCGTTTTGTCTTAAACATGCTGATGCTGAGCAGCTGAACAGGATCTCTCAGTCTGATCTCTCAGGTTTCCTGATCATAGTTCACAGTGGAACAAGCTCTGCACTGCAATACAAGGACAATGTTTAGTCTCAGTCTTTCAGCATTATACCATGTTTTGTTTGTTTTCATATCGTTTCAGAATAAATCCGCTGGAGACAAACCCACAGAGCTGAAGTTGGCTAAAGTCAACATGTACTGTGTAGGAATAAGAAGCCAGTTTGTTACACTCTGTCTGAAATCAAAGGCCCATTGATTCAAAAATTACTGTGAATTTCAAGAATAATTTGGCA
>NW_019514029.1:0-315 GCF_002814215.2 Seriola lalandi dorsalis
ACTCTACCGCCCTGTATGATGTGTTCCTGAAGGGGCTGTCAGCCTCCATTCAAGATCTTCTCGTGCCTTTGGATCTACCCCCAGATTTAGACTCCCTCATCGCGCTTGCCATCCGGACGGACAATAGGGTCCGCCAACTCAGACAGCAACGTGGCGGCCGATCTTCAGAGAGACCCACGCGCACCCAAGCACCGGACTGGCCAGCTCCCCGCCGTCCACCGCTGGAGCAGCGTCGTCATTTACCCGCGGAGGGAGAGGAGGAGCCCATGCAGCTGGGAAGGGCTCGGCTGACTCCTGAGGAGCGACGGAGACGAC
>NW_019514030.1:0-444 GCF_002814215.2 Seriola lalandi dorsalis
AAGCAGTTTGTATTTTGTGTAGTTGCATTTCCACACAGATGATAGTCTAACCTTTTTTAAAATGAGTTAAAATTATATTCTGTTTATTACATTTAAGTCTTCGTCTTATCGAATGCATCAGAAAACAACGTGGATGTGATGATTAATATTTGGCTTGGATAAAATTAAAATACTTGTTTGGGAACTTGCTGTGTCTGATTTGTTAAGGAACTTATTGTGATGGAGTAATGAGGAAATGCTCAGTAACAACTGCTTATCATTTCCAAAGCTCTACAAACAGTAAACTACCAGTTAAACCACAACCAGGTAATGTTAACAGCCTGTTTTATGTTGAGAGATGTGTGTTAGTTAGCAGATGTTTTTAAAAACAAAACTGTTGTTGGCTGTTTCTGTGTGTCCAGGCTCAAATTAGGGTCAAAATGATTTTGAGCTTGTAAAGTGATG
>NW_019514031.1:0-480 GCF_002814215.2 Seriola lalandi dorsalis
AAAAAAAAAAAAAAAAACTTCATAGTATAGTAAGGCATAAAAATGGCAAAAAACATGACAGTATAGTATTGCAAAAAATTTCATAGTATAGTAAGGCATAAAAATGGAAAAAAGCGTCAATATAGTAAGGCATAAAAATGGCAAAAAACATCACAGTATAGTACGGCAACAAACATCTTAGTATCGTAAGGCACAAAAATGTCAAAAAACGTCATAGTATAGTGAGGCTTAAAAATGAGAAAAAACGTCATAGTATTGTAAGGCATGAAAATGGCAAAAAATGACATAGTATCGTAAGGCATGAAAATGGCAAAAAATGTCATAGTATAGTAAGGCATAAAAATGGCAAAAGGTGTCATTGTATAGAAAGGGAAAAAAATGGCAAAGAACATCATAGTATATATATATTTTTTTAAGTATATTTTTTGGGCTTTTTATGCCTTTATTGGACAGTATAGTGGAGAGAGACAGGAAACAGGG
>NW_019514032.1:0-442 GCF_002814215.2 Seriola lalandi dorsalis
ATGCTAACGTTAACTTTAGCTTTCACATGCTAACGTTAACTTTAGCTTTCACATGCTAACGTTAACTTTAGCTTTCACATGCTAACGATAACTTTAGTTTTCACATGCTAACGTTAACTTTAGCTTTCATATGCTAACGTTAACTTTAGCTTTCACATGCTAACGTTAACTTTAGCTTTCACATGCTAACGTTAACTTTAGCTTTCACATGCTAACGTTAACTTTACACGTTAGCTAAACATAAAGTTCACCTCCAAACTTGGACTAACGAATAAATTACATGACAAAAATACCGACTATATGTTTGCTACGTATAAAACCAGTTAAATTTACCGTGACATTATGCAGCAACCGTCTCTCATGTCCTTTCCCGCTTACTGAGGTTTGACTGCCTCAACGTCAGTGAGCACCTGCGCAACGAGTGATGCCGAATGCTGCCGAA
>NW_019514033.1:0-315 GCF_002814215.2 Seriola lalandi dorsalis
AAATGCAGTGAACTTTTGGATTATCATTTGGATTGGGCTATTGGTTTATTAAAGTGATTATTCATTGAAAAGCAGAGTGGTGCAGGACAGCTTAATAAGTACTTAAATATTAAATCCACATACATTTTTGAATGTGACTGTCACTGTATTCACTATGAAGGGGCTGTTTTGCACAGGCACACACACACAAACTAATACAGCAACATCCTATTTTCACATACCACTTTCTTTCTGTGAGCTGTGTCCTTTAGCTTTTCAGAAGCCTCTTCAAGTTCTGCTGGAGTCTTGAGTGGCCTGGTGAGCTCTTCAATCTCA
>NW_019514035.1:0-1145 GCF_002814215.2 Seriola lalandi dorsalis
TAATAAGTAAGTAAGTATAGTATAGCATAAAAACATCACACTATAGGAAGGCATAAAAATGTCATAGTATAGTAAATGTCATGACACAGGTCACGGTTAGGAAAAAGGGAAGTAACATATACAACCAGATGTTATTGGTAAAGCAAATTTATTGTGTAATCAGGAGGGTAAATTAGTAAACAAAA
The DNA here is from genome assembly GCF_002814215.2 of Seriola lalandi dorsalis. Classification (NCBI taxonomy): domain Eukaryota; kingdom Metazoa; phylum Chordata; class Actinopteri; order Carangiformes; family Carangidae; genus Seriola; species Seriola lalandi. Next base: position 186 of record NW_019514035.1, read on the forward strand.
CTACAAACAATGTGAGAGGACAATGAACAAAGGGGGACAAGGCAAAATGGATGCTTCTTTAAAGTTTTTGATATTTTAATGACATACTATACAGTGAAAAATGTAAAAAAACGTCATAGTATAGCATGGCATAAAATGTCAAAAAAACATCATAGTACATTAAGGCATAAAAGGTCATAAAAACACCATACTATGGTAAGGCTTCAAATAAAATAGTATTTTAAGGCATAAAAATGCCAAAAGAACATCATAGTTTAGTAGGTCATAAAAATGTCAAAAAAACGTCATAGTATAGCATGGCATAAAACGTCAAAAAACCATCATATTATATTAAGGCATAAAAGGTCATAAAAACGTCATAGTATGGTAGAGAATAGGATTACATACGATAGGGAGGCATAATAATACCAAAAAACGTCATAGTATAGTATGTCATTAAAATATCAGAAAACGTCATAGTATAGTATGGCATAAAATGTCAAAAAAACATCATAGCATATTATGGCATAAAAGGTCATAGAAACGTCATATTATGGTAGAGAATAAGATTACATAGGATAGGGAGGCATAATAATACCAAAAAACGTCATAGTACAGTGTTTCATAAAAATATCAAAAAACGTCATAGTATAGTATGGCATAAAAATGTCAAAAAACATCACAGTATTGTAAGGCGTAAAAATATCAAAAAATATTATAGTATAGTGTGGCATAAAAATGTCAAAAAACATCACAGTATTGTAAGGTGTAAAAATATCAAAAAATATCATAGTATAGTATTGCATAAAAACGTCAAAAAACGTCATAGTATAGTATGGCATAAAAATGTCAAAAAACATCACAGTATTGTAAGGCGTAAAAATATCAAAAAATATCATAGTATAGTGTGGCATAAAAATGTCAAAAAACATCATAGTATTGTAAGGCGTAAAAATATCAAAAAATATCATAGTATAGTAT
>NW_019514036.1:0-478 GCF_002814215.2 Seriola lalandi dorsalis
AGTAAGGCATAAAAATACTGTCATAGTATAGTAAGGTATAAAAAATGTCATAAAAGCATCATAGTATAGTAAGTCATAAAAAACGTCATAGTATAGTGAAGCTTAAAAATACCATCATAGTATAGTAAGGTATAAAAAATGTCATAAAAACATCATAGTATAGTAAGTCATGAAAACGTCATAGTATAGTAAGGCATAAAAATGTCATAGTATAGTAAGTCATAAAAACGTAATAGTATAGTAAGTCATGAAAACGTCATAGTATAGTAAAGCTTAAAAATACTGTCATAGTATAGTAAGGCATAAAAAATGTCATAAAAGCATCATAGTATAGATTAGATTAACTTTATTTATCCCACAACTGGGAAATTCATTTACCACAGCAGAAAATAAACATCTATAGAATAAACATCTATGGAAATATACAACAAAAATATACCAAATATACACTAATAAATACAATATACACAATACACAC
>NW_019514037.1:0-328 GCF_002814215.2 Seriola lalandi dorsalis
GAAGAAACGTGCAAAGTACCAGGAGCTGGTGGAGAAGTGCCGGGACAGAGGCTGGAAGACGCACTGTGAGCCCATAGAGGCTGTAGAGGGTTTGCAGGACGCTCACTCTGCAAAGTCCTCAACCAACTGGGCGTTACAGGAGAGGCAAAGAGGAGGGCCATTCGATCTGTGAGACAAGCCGCAGAGAAAGCCACCAACTGGCTTTGGATTAAGAGGGCTGATCCGTGGACGGTTGCTGCTGGGACGCAAGTCGGGGCTTGATCAACCCCGGCTGGGTCACCTGGGCGAAGGTGTCTGATGCTGAAAGACCCGAAACACCCGATGACCC
>NW_019514038.1:0-508 GCF_002814215.2 Seriola lalandi dorsalis
TAGGTTTTGACCTAGTCTTGTTTGTATTATTTTTGCTTAAATACACAAATACACATTTCTTTTTATTTTGTGGCAAATTAACACTCATGAACACATGCTATTATACAGTTTAGTGTGTTTCGACACTCATTAGTGTCTACCTTAGTTTCGCCACTATATGTACTTATGTTTACTCTGTGTATTACTCCATGTACCACTGGAGACATGTAATTTTGTTGTACAGTGTGAAATGACAATAAGGACATTGAATTGAATTGAATTGAAATGTAAACAGTGATATAAGATATGAGGACCTCTCAGCCACTTTTATTTTGTCAGTGTGGATTAAAGCCCAGGTAAGAATTGTTAGTTTTTCATTGTATCTAAAGGGAACATTTATTATTTATTAGGGCCCGAGCGCCAAGGGTGCCAGGGCCAGAATGGTCCCTTCATTGAGATAATTGGTCCTATCATAAAGGACATAATGCTTATTTTTCAAATCTTTCGAAATTTTCATTTTATGAACACG
>NW_019514039.1:0-586 GCF_002814215.2 Seriola lalandi dorsalis
TGTGCTGCTGAAGGTCACCTTGCTTTGGATGAAGTTGGACCAACAGTCGATTTTCAGGGCAGACAAAAAAAATAATTATTGAAGTTCATCTCTGAACATTAACCTGCTCTCATATGAAACATTTGATATGAACTTTAACATGTTAGAAACAGGAGGTGGAGCAGGTCCTTCACTAATCAGAGGAGCGGTGGTTCGATCCCCAGCTCCTCCAGACAGTCCACTTGTCGAAGTGTCCTTGGGCAAGATACTGAACCTCAAATTGAGGTTGAATGTGTTTATGAATCATAGACTGTAAATAAAGATGGACGTAGCCTCCGTGGCGTCACCCACAGGTTTCTGAAGAGCAGTTTTGAAGCTCAGAGTGGGCTGATCTTTGCAGTGACTGACTGTGAGACTTCGGTGCATGCGGCCTTGTGTCGAGCACGATCACCCACCTGTCACTCAAGGAGATACGCCCTCAATTATAATAACTTTAAGGCTTAATAAAATACAACAGGTGAGTTATGTAAACAGCTGTCATGAAGGAGGAAACTATAGAGACCAAAACTGTTTTTGTACCAGGCTGTAAACATGTTTATTTCTGCTG
>NW_019514040.1:0-775 GCF_002814215.2 Seriola lalandi dorsalis
GCGTCCAGGATGAACAACGGGGTTGTTATCTTCCTGGACCAGATCGACAAGGTGAACACTGTGGTTGAGCAGGGGGTTGTGATCAGAGACACCTTTGTTCAGGTGGTGCCTCTGACCACCCCCTCAAAAAAAGTTATCTTGTCCAGAGTCCCTCCCTTTGTTAGCAACGAAATGCTAAAAAGGGAGCTAGCAAGGCATGGGCAGCTAATGTCTCCCATCAGACTGCTCCCTCTAGGCTGTAAATCTCCCCAACTGAAGCACGTGTTGTCCTTCAGAAGACAAGTCCAGATGGTTCTGAGGAACAGTTCTGAGGAGCTTAACATAAGCCTGAAGTTCAGAGTTGATGACTACGACTATGTTGTTTTTGCAACGTCAGAAACTATGAAATGTTTCAGTTGTGGGAAGGAGGGCCACCTTATCCGGTCCTGTCCAAAAAAACAGGGTTTCTCAGGTTCTGGTGGGGCCAGTTCAGCTCCTGCTGGTTCTGGTGGGACTGACTCGGCTCCTACTGGTTCCGGTGGGACCGATTCGGTTCCTGCTGGTCCCGGTGGGACCGAGTCGGCTCCTGCTGGTTCCGGTGGGACCGATTCGGTTCCTGCTGGTTCCGGTGGGACCGATTCGGTTCCTGCTGGTCCCGGTGGGACCGATTCGGCTCCTGCTGGTTCCGGTGGGGCCGGTTCGGTTCCTGCTGGTTCCGGTGGAGCCGATTCGGCTCCTGCTGGTTCCGGTGGGACCGATTCGGCTCCTGCTGGTTCCGGTGGAGCCGGTTCGGCTC
>NW_019514041.1:0-415 GCF_002814215.2 Seriola lalandi dorsalis
CTCCATCAATCTCTGTCTTTCCTCCCACAAAAAAAAAAAAAGAAAAGTGTCGTTAAGGAATTTCTAAGAGGCAACTAGAGGGAATGGGAGGAACAGATAGAAATAAAGAGATAGAAGGAGATCGAGATGAATAGATAGAGGGGTGAGGGAGGAGGATGGAGATTAAAACAGATGGAGGGATGAAAGGGAGAAAATGCAGGTGGGTAAATAAGGAGAAGACAGGCGGAGATAGGGAGGGAAGGAAGGCTGAAAGAAGATTTCAGCCGAGATTGGGAATTATTTTGCAAATGGCGAAGTGGAGACGAAACGCTGCGGGACGGTTTGGTGAACGAAGCCGTGAAGAAGCCTCGACACGGCGCTTTTAATATCCGACATCCAGCTTCTCGGACGTCGGAGAATGCAGCTGGAGGCTGGA
>NW_019514042.1:0-434 GCF_002814215.2 Seriola lalandi dorsalis
AAAAGGTCATATAAATGTCATAGTATGGCAAGGAATACAATGACATAATGTAGAAAGGCATAAAAATGCAAAAAAACATCATAGCATATTAAGGCATAAAAGGTCATAAAAATTTCATAGTATGGCAAGGAATACAACGACATAGTGTAGAAAGGTATAAAAATGCCAAGAAACGTCATAGTATAGTATGGCGCAAAATGTCAAAAAAACATCATAGTATAGTATGGCATAAGAATGTTAAAAAATGTCATAGTATATTAAGGCATAAAAGGTCATATAAATGTCATAGTATGGCAAGGAATACAATGACATAGTGTAGAAAGGCATAAAAATGCAAAAAAAACCCATCATAGTATAGTATGGCACAAAATGTCAAAAACACATCATAGTATATTAAGGTATAAAAGGTCTTAAAAACCTCATAGTATGCTAAG
>NW_019514043.1:0-445 GCF_002814215.2 Seriola lalandi dorsalis
GGATGGCAACAGGTACAAAGCCTGAGTTTGTAAAAGAGTAAGAAGCTAACTGAAAGTTAAGGCATAAAAACATATTTTAAGTTTAGATTTGAAAGCCTGAATGGAGTCAGACAGTCCGACATCAGCAGGGAGGTTGTTCCAGAGCAGAGGGGCCTGATAGGAAAAGGCTCTGCAGCCTGACTAATCAAACTAACTACATTTTTAGGTTGATCTTCAATATTTAATGTTAAAATAGCATAATTGTTAAGCTCAATGATTGTGCACATATGTATACATGTTATAGTTATTTGAACTTAAAATATCTACTTAGTTGTTTAATGTTTGTTTGAAAAGTCACTAAAAAAGTCTGTTTACTTTACAAAACGCAAACACAGTTAGAAAAATGAAGTTAAGCTGAACACAAAATGTTTTACAGTCTGAACATAGAATTGCCACAACTGTCTGT
>NW_019514044.1:0-443 GCF_002814215.2 Seriola lalandi dorsalis
AAAAAAAAAAAAAAAAAAAAATGGCCGACTGAGGAAGTGCATCCAACCTCTGAGCTCCATTTACCTCAGCAGAAAATTACAGTGTCTGACAAGGGCAAACGCCCCACAGCGGCCCAGAACACGTCCAAAAGGAGAAACACGCTGCAAATTCGTAAACGATGCAGATTCAAAAACACATAGGAAAAACAAATAGCCTACAACAACAGGGCAAATGAAATGAAAATGAAAAAACGCACGGCAGGAAGCCAAAACAAAGACATTAACAGCAAACACGCTGCAACAACAAAAACAACACAAACCCCCAAAACAGATGCAACAGCTAACAGTTCTGCATATTCAGACAACACAACAGCAGAGATGAGATAAACTAATTGAATTTCTCCTGTTTGGGTCTGATAGTTTCCCACAGGTCTGTTCGGATCGGGTCAGAGACGGCACTTAAC
>NW_019514045.1:0-386 GCF_002814215.2 Seriola lalandi dorsalis
GAGGTCTGGGAGTCTGAGGGTCTGAGAGTCTGAGGGTCTGAGAGTCTGGGGGTCTGAGGGTCTGGGGATCTGAGGGTCTGAGTCGGCAGCAGTGAAACCAGATGTTGTGTTTTAAACATTAATATTAAAATCAAACAGAGAAACTGAAAATGTTTTTGACATTTGTGTTTAAAAAATGACTGAATGATGAATCCATGCAGATGAGTTTCCTGTTGATGGACTAATTGATTAATTGACTGTATTTGGCTGCAGGTCAATACTCCTGCATCAGTCTGGACGTTTGCAAAGAGGAAACTACAAAGAAAGAAAAAGTTTAAAATAAGAAATACTTAAAAAAGATTAATAATATAATATAATACGATAATAATACACATCAGACCAACGTT
>NW_019514046.1:0-694 GCF_002814215.2 Seriola lalandi dorsalis
AGTAATGCCATCTTTAATCACTCATTGGCCCAACACCAAAGTTTGTCGAAAATCTACAATTGAGGTATTGACGGACTCGGCTCGGACCGCTGAGTAACATATGTCAACCCCACAATCCTGGGTCGCTCCCTTCCAAAGAGAGGCCATCTTTAATCTCTCATTGGTCCAACATTAAAGTTTGTCGAAAACCTACAAGTGAGGAGTCTATGGACTCGGCTCGTCCCGCTGAGGAACATATCTCATTTCCAGCCTCCTGGGTTCCTCCCTTCCAAAGAGAGGCCATCTTTAATCTGTCATTGGCCCAACACTAAAGTTTGTCGAAAACCTACAAGTGAGGAGTCTATGGACTGGGCTCGTCCCGCTGAGGAACATATGTCAACCCCACCCCTGTAGGTGGCTCTATTTCTTAGTAATGCCATCTTTAATCTCTCATTGGCCCAAAACTAAAGTTTGTCAAAAACCTACAAGTGAGGTATTGTCTATGGACTCAGCTCATCCCGCCGAGTAACATATCTCATTCCCACCCTCCTGGGTTTCCCCCTTCCAAAAAGATGCCATCTTTAATCTCTCATTGGCACAACACTAAAGTTTGTCGAAAACCTACAAATTGGGTATCTACAGACTCGGCTCGTCCCACTGAGTAACATATTTCAACCCCACACCTATAGGTCGCTCCCTTCCTTAGTAATGCTAT
>NW_019514047.1:0-301 GCF_002814215.2 Seriola lalandi dorsalis
CATTGGTTTTAGAAATGGCTCATATGAAAGCTAAAACCCTCCCAAATTATGTTTAATATACTAAAATAAATTTACTTCACTGAAGAAAGATTGATCATTTAATGAACACAGAAAGGTCAGATTTTGGCAAGACAAAAGTTTTGTCGCCTACAGAGAGTAATGTGAAAATTGAACAAATGATTTACTTCAAATACAAAAATATGTTGCATAACATCAGTGAATTAAGTAGTGGTGCTGTGAGATCCATATTTAATATCTTGTATGACTTCCATGAGCTTGAAGGACTGCATCCATGCGGTTC
>NW_019514048.1:0-379 GCF_002814215.2 Seriola lalandi dorsalis
TAAAATAAATTTGCTTCACTGAAGAAAGATTGATCATTTAATGAACACAGAAAGGTCAGATTTTGGCAAGACAAAAGTTTTGTCGCCTACAGAGAGTAATGTGAAAATTGAACAAATGATTTACTTCAAATACAAAAATATGTTGCATAACATCAGTGAATTAAGTAGTGGTGCTGTGAGATCCATATTTAATATCTTCTATGACTTCCATGAGCTTGAAGGACTGCATCCATGCAGTTCGACAATGATTCATACAATTTATTGATGAAGTCATCAGGAATAGCAAAGAAAGCAGTCTTACATGCCTCCCAGAGTTCATCAAGATTCTTTGGTTTCGTCTTCCATGCTTCCTCTTTCATTCTACCCCAGACATGCTCAA
>NW_019514049.1:0-436 GCF_002814215.2 Seriola lalandi dorsalis
GACTTTTTTAGCATTTTTCAGCCATACAATACTTAGATTTTTTTGGGCATTTTTATGCTTTTCTGTACTATCTCGTTTGATGCCTGACCAAACTATGACGTTTTTATGACCTTTTATGCCTTAATATACTATGATGTATTTTTGACGTTTTATGCCATACTATACTATGACGTTTTTGGCAGTTTTCAGCCATACTATACTTAGATTTTTTTTTACATTTCTATGACTTTCTGTACTATATTGTTTGATGCCTGACCAAACTATGACGTTTTTATGAGGTTTTATTGCTTAAAATACTATGATGTATTTTTGACGTTTTAAGCCATACTATACTATGATGTTTTTGGCAGTTTTCAGCCATACTATACTTAGATTTTCTTTGACATTTTCATGACTTTCTGTACTATATTGTTTGATGCCTGACCATACTGAGACG
>NW_019514050.1:0-735 GCF_002814215.2 Seriola lalandi dorsalis
GCTGTAATATGACATTTTGTGCCTTACTATACTATGACATTTTTTGACATTTTTATGCCTTACTATACTATGACATTTTTTGACATTTTTATGCCTTACTATACTATGACATTTTTTGACATTTTTATGCCTTACTATACTATGACATTTTTATACCTTGCTATACTGTGACATTTTATGCCTTACTATACTCTGACGTTTTTTGATGTTTTTATGCATTAGTATATTATGACGTTTTTTGACAAATTTATGGCTTACTATACTATGAAATTTTTTGACAAGTTTTTGCCTTACTATACTATGACATTTTATGCCTTACTATACTATGATGTTTTTTGACATTTTTATGCCTTACTATACTATGACGTTTCTTGACATTTTTATGCCTTACTATACAATGACGTTTTTTGACGTTTTTATGCCTTACTATACTATGACGTTTTTTCGACATTTTTATGCCTTACTATACTATAACGTTTTTTGACAAATTTATGCCTTACTATACTACTACATTTTATGCCTTACTATACTATGACACTTTTTGACAATTTTATGCCTTACTATACTCTGACGTTTTTTGACAAATTTATGCCTTACTATACTACTACATTTTATACCTTAGTATACCATGACATTTTTTGACAATTTTATGCCTTACCATACTATGACGTTTTTTGACATTTTTATGCCTTACTATACTATGACGTTTTTTGACGTTTTTATGTCTTACTATAC
>NW_019514051.1:0-383 GCF_002814215.2 Seriola lalandi dorsalis
TACTATACTATGACGTTTTTTGACATTTTTATGCCTTACTATACAATGACGTTTTTTGACGTTTTTATGCCTTACTATACTATGACGTTTTTTCGACATTTTTATGCCTTACTATACTATAACGTTTTTTGACAAATTTATGCCTTACTATACTACTACATTTTATGCCTTACTATACTATGACACTTTTTGACAATTTTATGCCTTACTATACTCTGACGTTTTTTGACAAATTTATGCCTTACTATACTACTACATTTTATACCTTAGTATACCATGACATTTTTTGACAATTTTATGCCTTACCATACTATGACGTTTTTTGACATTTTTATGCCTTACTATACTATGACGTTTTTTGACGTTTTTATGTCTTACTATAC
>NW_019514052.1:0-452 GCF_002814215.2 Seriola lalandi dorsalis
TATAGTAAGGCAGAAAAATGCCAAAAAATACTATGACAGAAAAATGCCAAAAAAGTCATAGTATAGTATGGCAGAAAAAGTCAAAAATACACCATAGTATATTAAGGCATAAAAGGTCATAAAAACGTCACAGTATGGCAAGGCATGAGATGAAATAATATAATTAGGCATAAAATGCCACAAAATGTCATAGTATAGTATGGCAAAAAAAGTAAAAAAAACATCATAGTATATTAAGGAATAAAAGGTCATAAAAACATCATAATATGGTCAGGCATCAAACGAGATAATATAGTAAGGCAGAAAAATGCCAAAAAACTGCAAAAAATACTATGACAGAAAAATGCCACAAAACGTCATAGTATAGTATGGCAAAAAAAGTCAAAAATACACCATAGTATATTAAGGCATAAAAGGTCATAAAAACGTCATAATATGGTCAGGCATCAAAC
>NW_019514053.1:0-366 GCF_002814215.2 Seriola lalandi dorsalis
TGGCATTTTTCTGCCTTACTATATTATCTCGTTTGATGCCTGACCATATTATGATGTTTTTATGACCTTTTATTCCTTAATATACTATGATGTTTTTTTGACATTTTATGCCATACTATACTATGACATTTTGTGGCATTTTATGCCTAATTATATTATTTCATCTCATGCCTTGCCATACTGTGACGTTTTTATGACCTTTTATGCCTTAATATACTATGGTGTATTTTTGACTTTTTCTGCCATACTATACTATGACTTTTTTGGCATTTTTCTGTCATAGTATTTTTTGTCATTTTAATGCCTTACTATATTATCTCGTTTGATGCCTGACCATATTATGATGTTTTTATGACCTTTTATGCC
>NW_019514054.1:0-305 GCF_002814215.2 Seriola lalandi dorsalis
TACTTGATTTTAAAAATACAGAAGTATTCAAAAGTACCTTTTTTATATCAACACATCTTTGTATTGTTCCACATTTACATTTCCTAACGACTCTGAAACAACCTACTGACTGACTGACTGACTGGCTGACTGACTGACTGGCTGACTGACTGGCTGACTGACTGACTGACTGACTGACTGACTGACTGACTGACTGACTGACTGACTGACTGACTGTAGATGCTTCAAAGCCTGTAGAAATCGAAATAAAAACACAATTGAATCAATCAAAGGAGTTACTGTCGTTTTCATATTTTTTCTTTTAG
>NW_019514055.1:0-466 GCF_002814215.2 Seriola lalandi dorsalis
GAGTTGATGACGCAGAATGCTCTTATTTTGTAAGGTCCAGATGTTGACAGGAAGCGGTTCCAGCAGAAACACCTGTCTGATCACAGTTGCCGTGGTGATCGGTGATGAAGACTGGCTTCAGTGTGTTCTCTTCAGGTGGGCTGATGAAGAGCATCAGTCAGAACCAGTCTCCATCATCTCCTCCTGGACCTTCACACAGGAACATTACTGCTCTGAGATCAGTCTGAGCAGTGACAGATCAAACTGTCTCTGTTCATCTGTGAGGCTGTCAGCTGTTATCAGCTTTACTTCCTGTCCACATCAACACAACGACAACAGACGTCTTCACATCAACTCAGACACATGATCACAACAAGCTTCTGGCTGCTCTGATTGGCTGACTGTTCTCTCTCTGTCTTTCTGTCCAATCCTGAAGCCTGTCACCGTTCTCCTCTCACAGCTTCACTGAGAAGGATGGAGGTTTACA
>NW_019514056.1:0-470 GCF_002814215.2 Seriola lalandi dorsalis
TGTTGTAGTAAACTCAGTATCAGAGCAAAGATCCAGTGTTTCCTGTAAACCTCCATCCTTCTCAGTGAAGCTGTGAGAGGAGAACGGTGACAGGCTTCAGGATTGGACAGAAAGACAGAGAGAGAACAGTCAGCCAATCAGAGCAGCCAGAAGCTTGTTGTGATCATGTGTCTGAGTTGATGTGAAGACGTCTGTTGTTGTTGTGTTGATGTGGACAGGAAGTAAAGCTGATAACAGCTGACAGCCTCACAGATGAACAGAGACAGCTTGATCTGTCACTGCTCTGAGATCAGTCTGATGAAGACTCACAGTCACTGGCTCTAATCTCAGACTGATCTCAGAGCAGTAATGTTCCTGTGTGAAGGTCCAGCAGGAGATGATGGAGACTGGTTCTGACTGATGCTCTTCATCAGCCCACCTGAAGAGAACACACTGAAGCCAGTCTTCATCACTGATCACCACGGCAACTG
>NW_019514057.1:0-428 GCF_002814215.2 Seriola lalandi dorsalis
TGTCTCCAGGTGGACAGGTGAAAGAGCAGAGAGTATGAAGATGGTTAGAGGAGGAAACATCAGAGAGACTCAGTCACATGTTTGAGCCTCAGTCAGACTCAGACTCAGAGGAGGAGTCTGAGACCAGAACCAGAGACTAGCAGACGGATCAGAACAGTTAGCGTAGTTAGCATCTTTTATTTGTTTATGTTGTTTATTAGCTTGTAGCTGACAGAGGTTAACACAGTGTTAGCGCTTTTCCTAATACTAACTTTCTCTCTCTGTACTGACAAGGTTTCAGGTGTATTTAGCCCCGCCCCCCATCCCCACAAGTTGACAGGATTGGTTCCTTAGGTTTGTGACGTATGAAACCCTGGCTGTCTGAATCTGTGTTTATGAGACTGTCATCGGTTCACTGCAGTTCAAGGTGGAAACACTCAGTCATGGTG
>NW_019514058.1:0-834 GCF_002814215.2 Seriola lalandi dorsalis
AGTTAGCATCTTTTATTTGTTTATGTTGTTTATTAGCTTGTAGCTGACAGAGGTTAACACAGTGTTAGCGCTTGTCCTAATACTAACTTTCTCTCTCTGTACTGACAAGGTTTCAGGTGTATTTAGCCCCGCCCCCCATCCCCACAAAGTTGACAGGATTGGTTCCTTAGGTTTGTGACGTATGAAACCCTGGCTGTCTGAATCTGTGTTTATGAGACTGTCATCGGTTCACTGCAGTTCAAGGTGGAAACACTCAGTCATGGTGCTGATGATTATTTCACTCTTCATATGTCTTGTATTATATAAAACATCATATAGATGTTAACAAGGTTGAACACTGGATTTGGAAAAGAAAGAAGAGCAGAGCTTTGGAAGAAAACCTCTTGATTGCTTTAAGTCAGACTGATGAAGCCTCATATACGAGTTATAACTGTGTATCCAGTGAATATCTGCAGTTGTTCTTCTCACACTATTACTCCACAACATGTAGCTACATGTGTGCTTCCTGTAAATGTAGATTTTTATTTTACATTACCTCTGTACAGCATATACTGCATAATACTCTGTATGTGTTTCTCAGGCTGTCTGGCTTGCTACAGCAGTGGGAGGTGGTGTACAGCTGAGTCTTACCAGTCCGGATGGAGACCAGGGTTATCCTGGAGAGGTTCAGGTCTCTGTCACCTACACCCTACAGGTAAATACACCTGCTTCGGACATTTTTCAGTTCATCAGTTGAGGTTTGCTTCTAGCTGAGGAGTTTTGTCTCATGAAGGATTCAGTTTAATGTTTAATTAAGAGATCAAACAACTTTTGGTAAAACTTAACAACCTGGGA
>NW_019514059.1:0-623 GCF_002814215.2 Seriola lalandi dorsalis
GTAAAAAATAACCTTTATTTTTATTTTTAACTCGAGCTCGCGGCCAAACCGTAAAAAGGAGACAAATAATTATTTCTGAAAATGTAGACATAGTTGTTGGGATTCATAAAATAACTTTGACAGACAGGGTCTGCACAAAATTTAAACGGGGGTGCCGAGTCCGGCAGCAATAACTGTCTCACTCTCATTGACACCTAATGTAATCGTCTTTTTTTTTCAAAAGAATCTCACTCTGTCTTCGCACTGAGCTTACTCACTCATTTTAAGGAATATCTGAATAAAATAGACACTGTAGAAACTTCTGGCTTCAGTGTCTGGCACGGTCTTTTCGGTTTATGAAAAGAAGTAACGGTTTTCTCATAATTTGCAGTTGTTTGAAGCCATGTAGAAGCCAAATTCTGGGCAGATTTTCACATTGCCATGGCAACGGCAGCTCCTGACCTGTGTGTGTGCGTGCATGCGCCTAGCAACCAGATAACCAACTCTCCAAGCTCTGCTAGCTTTACATTAGCCGCATGTTAGGTCTTAAATTACATTTAGTTAGCTCTTAAATATGTAAGTCCATTTACTGCTTCCTTCGTAGCTTTTTGTTTTGTTTTGTTAAAAGAGTGAATGAAGTTGTG
>NW_019514060.1:0-472 GCF_002814215.2 Seriola lalandi dorsalis
CCTGCTTCATTCTCCTCAGGAAGTTCACTGTGATCTTCACAAACGCCTCTCTGCTGCTCCTCCTCTGCTCTTCGTCCTCACCGCCCAACAGCTCCTCATCCTCCCTCCGACTCCCTGAGCATTCTGGGTAATCTGGACTCAGAAGCTTGTGCATTTTCTTCAGCTCGTTCTTGACAAAAGCGACCGTGTTCTCCTCCAGCAGCTGGAACAGAAAACTATATGAATGACAGCATCAAACTGGTCTGAAAGTGCAGCATGGAGATTATTGTGAACACAACAGATGGAACAGTAGTTGTTGTACATGTACAGACCATAAATATGGAGTCCAGCTGTGTTTGATGCTGCTGGGCAGACTGAGACCTGGGAACCTCTGAGCTCTCCTGGTCCACTCTGTGGAGGAATCATGAAGAATGAGCTCACATTACGTCTGTCCACACAGAGACGGACACAAGCTAAAGGTCCACGAAGTCAC
>NW_019514062.1:0-772 GCF_002814215.2 Seriola lalandi dorsalis
AGTGAAAAAGCGACATAGTATAGTATGAGAAAAAAAGTGAAAAAATGGTATGGCATTTTAAGGGATAAACAAATTTAAAATGTCATAATATACTACTGTATAAAACTGTCATTGTATATTAAGGCCTAAAAAGTGAAAAAACGACAAAGTATAGTATGAGAAAAAAAGTGAAAAAACGACATAGTATAGTATGGCAAAAACGGTGAAAAATGGTATGTTATATTAAGGGATAAAAACACCAAAAACGTCATAATATACTAAGGTATGACAATGTCATAGCATATTGAAGCCTAAAAAGTGAGAAAAACGTCATAGTATAGTATGAGAAAAAAAGTGAAAAAACGACATAGTATAGTATGGCAAAAAAAGTGAAATAACGACATAGTATAGTATGGCAAAAATAGTGAAAAAATGGTATGGTACTTTAAGGCATAAAAACATCACAAATATCATAATATACTAAGGTGTAAATATGTCATAGTATATTAAGGCCTAAAAGTGAGAAAAACGACATAGTATAGTATGACAAAAAAAGTAAAAAAAACGACACAGTATAGTATGGCAAAAATAGTGAAAAAATGGTACGGTACTTCAAGGGATAAAAACATTTAAAATGTCATAATATACTAAGGTATAAAGATGTCATAGTATATTAAGGCCTAAAAAGTGAGAAAAACAACATAGTATAGTATGGCAAAAAAAGTGAAAAAGCGACATAGTATAGTATGAGAAAAAAAGTGAAAAAATGGTATGGCATTTTAAGGGATAAACA
>NW_019514063.1:0-456 GCF_002814215.2 Seriola lalandi dorsalis
TAGTATAGTAAGGCATAAAATTTTCAAAAAAAAGTCATAGTATAGTAAGGCATAAAAATGTAAAAAAAAAAGTAATAGTATAGTAAGGCATAAAATGTTCAAAAAACAGTCATAGTATAGAAAGGCTATAAAATTTTCAAAAAAGAGTCATAGTATAGAAAGACATAAAACGTCATAGTATAGTAAGGCATAAAAATGTCCAAAAAAAAGTCATAGTATAGTAAGGCATAAAAACGTAAAAAAAAATTCATAGTATAGTAAGGCATAAAATTTTCAAAAAAAAGTCATAGTATAGTAAGGCATAAAAATGTAAAATAACGTCATAGTATAGTAAGGCATAAAATTTTCAAAAAAGAGTCATAGTATAGAAAGGCATAAAACGTCATAGTATAGTGAGGCATAAAAATGTAAAAAAAAAAGTCATAGTATAGTAAGGCATAAAATTTTCAAAAAAAA
>NW_019514064.1:0-382 GCF_002814215.2 Seriola lalandi dorsalis
TACTATGGTGTTCTATGCCTTACTATACATTGACGTTTTTATGCCTTATTATAATATGACGTTTTTTGACATTTTTATGCCTTACTGAACTATAACGTTTTATGCCTTGCTATACTATGACGTTTTTTACCTTACTATACAATGACGTATTTCGATGTTTTCATGCCTTACTATAATACCACTTTTTTTTTTTACGTTTTTATACCTTATCATACCATAAAATTTTTATGCCTTATTATGCCATGAAATGTTTTGATGTTATATCATTTCTCTCATGCAAAAGAACTGTGGTCCAGTGGTTACTACTGTTGCCCCACAATAAGAAGGTTGTGGGTTCGACTCCTGGTGTGGGTCCTCTCTCTTTGGATTTTACATGTTCAAT
>NW_019514065.1:0-357 GCF_002814215.2 Seriola lalandi dorsalis
AGTGACTAGGGTTGCCACCCGTCACATATAATACGGGATCGTCCTGTATTTAAAAATACAATGAAGCGTCCTGTATTGAATACATATGGGACGCAAAATTTTATGTTCTCAAAGTGCTGTGAATAATGTAATGTCAAGTAATATTTTTGCATAATCTTCCCGGCACTTTAGGCCGTGGTGGAAACGCAGACAATAATGGGCCACAGGAACCTTATAGTTCCTGAAAAAAAGTACCAGGAACTAAAAGTTCCAGGTCGAAACACGGCTTATGTCTTAACAGAGCTTTTATTGTTGTGCTGCAGTAAGAATATTGTCTAATTTCCAGTTGCTGGTGTTTCTGTGTTTACATGTTATTCA
>NW_019514066.1:0-424 GCF_002814215.2 Seriola lalandi dorsalis
TAAGGTATAAAAAATGTCATAAAAACATCATAGTATAGTAAGTCATAAAAAGTCATAGTATAATAAGTCATGAAAACGTCATAGTAAAGTAAGGCATAAAAACATCATAGTATAGTAAGTCATGAAAACGTCATAGTATAGTAAAGCTTAAAAATACCGTCATAGTATAGTAAGGTATAAAAAATGTCATAAAAACATTATATTATAGTAAGGCATAAAAACGTCATAGTATAGTAAGGCATAAAAACGTCATAGTATAGTAAGGCAAAATAATTCATATATAGTAAGGCATAAAAAACTTGATAATAATATCATAGTATAGTAGGCATAACAATGTCATCGGAAAGTAAAGAATAAAAAATTCATATATAGTAAAGCATAAAAATGTCATAGTATAGTGAAGCTTAAAAATACCATCATAGTA
>NW_019514067.1:0-431 GCF_002814215.2 Seriola lalandi dorsalis
ATACTATGACGTTTTTGGATATTTTAATGTCTTACTATACTATGACGTTTCTGGATATTTTTATGCCTTACTAAATTATGATGTTTTTTGACATTTTTAGGCCTTATTATACTATGACGTTTTTTGACATTTTTAGGCCTTATTATACTATGACGTTTTTTCGCCTTACTATACTGTGACGTTTTTTGATGTTTTTCGCCATAATATACTATGATGTTTTTTGACATTTTTTCGCCTATGATGTTTTTTGACATCTTTATGCCTTACTATACTATGACGTTTTTGGATATTATTATGCCTTACTATACTATGACGTTTTTTAACATCTTTTCGCCTTAATATACTATGACGTTTTTTGAAATCTTTATGCCTTATTATACTATGACGTTTTTGGATATTTTTATGCCTTACTATACTATGACGTTTTTTGA
>NW_019514068.1:0-474 GCF_002814215.2 Seriola lalandi dorsalis
ACACACACGCACACACACACACACGCGCACACACACACACACACACTCACACACACACGCACACACACACACACACACACACACGCTCACACACGCGCACACACACACGCGCACACACATGCGCGCACACATGCACGCGCACACGCATGCACGCGCGCACACACACACGCACACACACACTCCACCCATGCTCCCTCTTCCCTGATCACCCACATGCAATTTCTCTCTCTTCCTCTCTCTTCCTCTCTCTGCCTCTCTCTGCCTCTCTCTGCCTCTCTCTGCCTCTCTCTTACTCTCTCTGCCTCTCTCTTCCTCTCTCTGCCTCTCTCTTTCTCTCTCTTCCTCTCTCTTCCTCTCTCTGCCTCTCTCTGCCTCTCTCTTCCTCTCTCTTCCTCTCTCTTCCTCTCTCTTACTCTCTCTGCCTCTCTCTTCCTCTCTCTGCCTCTCTCTTTCTCTCTCTTCCTCTCTCTTCCT
>NW_019514069.1:0-395 GCF_002814215.2 Seriola lalandi dorsalis
TGTTCTTTTCATTTTCCTTTTTTTAATTACTTGTTTCTCTTAGCGCTCACCTCATGTTGCTCTGAGCCAGCACTTTGTCAGCAATACTGAGTGCACTGTATATAGGTTGTGAGCCTCTGCATATGGTTGTTGTGTTCTCATGCTCCTTTAATCCAATTCATATATTGCTAGATGGTGTTTGTGTGAATCGCTGCTAACCAACTTATTTCTTTGTGCTTAAAATTGTTTTATTTCAACTAAACTATATTTTTGTGTAATAAAGAAAGACAGCAGCGTCTGCACATTTTGTTTGTGGCTTTAGGTGCCACAGTATCTCAGGGAAACAGAGATTGAAGTGAAAGTGTGTCATATCTTCAAAAAGTCAAAAAGTCCAAAAAAAAAAAAAAAATGGCATG
>NW_019514070.1:0-456 GCF_002814215.2 Seriola lalandi dorsalis
ATATTATTTGGTCTCATGCCTTGCCATGTTATGATGTTCATATGACCTTTTCTGCCTTAATATACTATGATGTTTTTTTGACGTTTTATGCCTTACTATACTATGACGTTTTTTGGCATTTTTTTGCATACTATAATTTGATGGTTTTTGGCATTTTTATGCCTTACTGTACTATGTTATTTGATGCCTGACAATACTATGAAGTCTTTATGACCTTTTATGCTTTAATATACTATGATGTTTTTCTGACGTTTTATGCCATACTATAACATGTCGTTTTTTGGCATTTTTCAGCATTTTTATGCCTATTTATATTATTTGGTCTCATGCCTTGCCATGTTATGATGTTCATATGACCTTTTCTGCCTTAATATACTATGATGTTTTTTTGACATTTTATGCCATACTATACTATGACGTTTTTTGGCATTTTTCTGCCATACTATAGTTTGATGT
>NW_019514071.1:0-316 GCF_002814215.2 Seriola lalandi dorsalis
TCATCGTATATTATTTCATAAAAACATCAAAAAACATCATGGTACAGTATGGCATAAAACGTCATAGTATAGTGTGTCGTAAAAACACCAAAAAAAGTCATAGTATAGTATGGCATAAAAACAGCAAAAAACATCAAAATATAGTATGTCATAAAAACGACAAAAAACGTCATAGTATAGTATTGCATAAAAACGTCATAGTATAATATGGCATAAAAACAGCAAAAAAATGTCATAGTACAATATGGCATAAAAACAGCAAAAAACGTCATAGTATAGTATTGCATAAAAATGTCATAGTACAGTATGGCATAAA
>NW_019514072.1:0-359 GCF_002814215.2 Seriola lalandi dorsalis
AAGCAACACGAGTAAATCTGGATGTGGCTTTCCACCGCTGGAGAAGCTCCTGAGAGGAAAGAGATGCGGTTTGATGCCGAGCTCGCAACTTTCCTGTTAGCCTGGTGAGTAGCATCAATGTTAGCTCTTAGCTAAAAGTACAATCAGTGCAGCGACCGACAAACATTTCAGGTGGTGATATTGACGTTGTCGACAGATGTTTTAGCGGTTAGTAGGATTGTGTCTGTTGCTCTCGGCTGTTGTGCAGCTAGTGACGTCAGTAACTTTAGGCTCATCTTGTAACTGACTGTAACGTGAGATTGTATGGAGCCAGGAGACCGAGTGAATACACGTCGATCGGTTCACCATGTTGTAACCAC
>NW_019514073.1:0-449 GCF_002814215.2 Seriola lalandi dorsalis
TGAAACAGCTTCTGGTTTGTGTTGATTCTATATCAGAAACCTCAAACTTTTTGCTTCTGCGGCCTGACATACACGACACAAAGCATGCTGGGAGTGCAGCAGGGTGAATAAAATGGTGGCCTGTAAGTGATTTCCATCAGCCTTGAAACAGACTGTAATTAGAACGGACGCAAATAACAGGTCCCGGCATATTTCAGGTTATTACATACAAACGGGAGCTCTGAGCCCGGTCCGGTCTGAGCTCTGAGCCCGGTCCGGTCTGAGCTCTGCTGAAACCTGAGAGGGTCTGGAACTAACTCAGTTATGTCCTTGACTTTCCTCAGAGTTCAGTCACAGAACCAAAGTGATGGAGGTTTGGTTAAACCCTCCTGGCAGGCAGATCCTTCATTTAGTGCAGCCACAGGAATGTCATAAATATGACATCTGACGTATTATTCATTTATTACAGA
>NW_019514074.1:0-850 GCF_002814215.2 Seriola lalandi dorsalis
TTCAAGGCTGATGGAAATCACTTACAGGCCACCATTTTATTCACCCTGCTGCACTCCCAGCATGCTTTGTGTCGTGTATGTCAGGCCGCAGAAGCAAAAAGTTTGAGGTTTCTGATATAGAATCAACACAAACCAGAAGCTGTTTCACTTCCTCTCTCTCGCTGCTGAACAAAGTGCATCCGGTGAAAACCACATTCAGCTCAAACACAGTCAGTTTCCAGTAAAGATGATTTCTTCATCCTCAACGACAGAACTGGTTTAAAGGTTCCTACACAGACTGAAGAGAGGCGGGACTAAAGGACACCACATGTTCTCTCAAACACGAGTCAGACTGAGACACTGAGACCAGGATTCTCTGAGTCTGTGGACCCTGGTTCAGGGTCTGAGATAAACACAGTAAATAAACAAACACACTGGTTGGTTGTGAACTTGAACAGCAAACGAAGCTGATGATCTTCTTCCTCCTCCTCCTCAGGTCTACTCGGTGCCCCCCTGCAGGACCAACCCCGTCCTCCAGGAGGGAAACTACGACTTTCCGCAGCCTCTCAAACACAAGCAGGAGGGGATCTACGACGTCCCGCCCCCCGTCCTCACCAAACCCGCTCAGAGCCCCCAGTCGCACTATGACTTCCCCCCCACTGTGGAGCCCACTGCCCACCATCAACACCCCAATACCAACGGCAACGAAGGCATCTACGACGTGCCTCCGCCCATCCTTAACTCAGGGGCGGGGTCTCAGAGGGACATATACGACATCCCCCGGTGCAAGCAGCCCCCCCAGCAGAGAACCTCACCTGCCGACAGAGACGGAGGTAAAGGCATCTACGACATCCCGGCTCAGGATGCTCGA
>NW_019514075.1:0-970 GCF_002814215.2 Seriola lalandi dorsalis
CGTCATAGTATATTGAGGCCTTAAGAGTGAAAAAAACGACGTAGTATAATATGGCAAAAAACGTGAAAAAAACGATATAGTATAGTATGGCAAAAAAATTGAAAAAATGACAAAGTATAATAAAGCATAAAACCATCTGAGAATGTTATAGTATGGTAAGGTATGAAGACATCATGGTATAATAAGGCATTAAAAGTGAAAAAAACACATAGTATAGTATGGCAAAAAATTGAAAAAATGAAAAAGGATAATAAAGCATTAAAACATCCAAAAACCTCATAATATAGTAAGATATGAAGACGTCATAGTATATTAAGGCCTGAAAAGTGAAAAATACGACATAGTATAGTATTGCAAAAAGGTGAAAAAAACAACATAGTATAGTATGGCAAAAAACGTGAAGGCAGATATGTCCCAGGTATGGCAAAAAAATTGAAAAAATGAAAAAGTATAATAAAGCATAAAACCATCTGAGAATGTTATAGTATGGTAAGGTATGAAGACATCATGGTATAATAAGGCCATAAAAGTGAAAAAAACACATAGTATAGGATAGCAAAAAACGTGAGAAAACGACATAGTATAGTATGGCAAAAAAATTGATGAAATGAAAAAGTATAATAAAGCATAAAAACATCAAAAAACTTCATAATATAGTAAGATATGAAGACGTCATAGTATATTGAGGCCTTAGAGTGAAAAAAACGACGTAGTATAGTATGGCAAAAAAGTGAAAAAACGACATAGTATAGTATGGCAAAAAAATTGAAAAAATGACAAAGTATAATAAAGCATTAAAACATCCAAAAACCTCATAATATAGTAAGATATGAAGACGTCATAGTATATTAAGGCCTGAAAAGTGAAAAATACGACATAGTATAGTATGGCAAAAAAGTGAAAAAACGACATAGTATAGTATGGCAAAAAAATTGAAAAAATTAAAAAGTATAATAAAGCATTAAAACAT
>NW_019514076.1:0-651 GCF_002814215.2 Seriola lalandi dorsalis
GTATATTAAGGCCTGAAAAGTGAAAAATACGACATAGTATAGTATGGCAAAAAAGTGAAAAAACGACATAGTATAGTATGGCAAAAAAATTGAAAAAATGAAAAAGTATAATAAAGCATTAAAACATCCAAAAACCTCATAATATAGTAAGATATGAAGACGTCATAGTATATTAAGGCCTGAAAAGTGAAAAATACGACATAGTATAGTATGGCAAAAAGGTGAAAAAAACAACATAGTATAGTATGGCAAAAAAATTGAAAAAATGAAAAAGGATAATAAAGCATTAAAACATCCAAAAACCTCATAATATAGTAAGATATGAAGACGTCATAGTATATTAAGGCCTGAAAAGTGAAAAATACGACATAGTATAGTATGGAAAAAAGGTGAAAAAAACAACATAGTATAGTATGGCAAAAAAATTGAAAAAATGAAAAAGTATAATAAAGCATAAAACCATCTGAGAATGTTATAGTATGGTAAGGTATGAAGACATCATGGTATAATAAGGCCATAAAAGTGAAAAAAACACATAGTATAGGATAGCAAAAAACGTGAGAAAACGACATAGTTTGGTATGACAAAAAAATTGATAAAATGAAAAAGTATAATAAAGCATAAAAACATCAAAAAACTTCATAATATAGT
>NW_019514077.1:0-1781 GCF_002814215.2 Seriola lalandi dorsalis
TCAAACTTATGTCACTTCCTGCTGTGCTAGGTGGACATGTCATGGGTTTTTGTGTTCAGTTAGACCTCCTCTTAACAGCAATCATAATTGCAAGTATATATACTCTAACTTGGTTGAGTACACCTCAGTCATACACTTGCAAAGCCTGCCTGCCTGTTAGTTATGCTGTAGAAACTGGCCAACGTCTTGGTCAAATTCTTAGGCCCCAGGGAGCGGGTAAATTGACTTTGTTCATTTTTCCTCAATTGCAGCTATTTATCATGATGTAAAATGAAGTAAAGCATAAAAAAAGAGCGGTGGGATCAATGTAAGCTGCTGGTTTGAGTCCTCATGGTTTGGAGCCCCGATGTGGCCCTTGAACAGATTTAGCCCGGGGAAGGCGCTAGAAGGTTGTGCTTCAGGATTCTGTATGGTAACTTCTCTGGGAGTCATCCCTTGGGTTTTGACGCCATTTAAAGCTCAACCCAGTGATTTTCATATTAAAGGCTCTTAACGGTAGATGTTGGGTGTTTTGGCTTTACATACTGAGAAGATGGGCTTAAGTACCTCTTCACCTTTAATATCAAACTTATGTCAATTCCTGCCGTGCTAGATGGACAAGTCATGGGTTCTTGTGTTCAGTTAGACCTCCTCTTCACAGCAATCATTATTGTAAGTATATACACTCTCATTGGGTTGAGTACACCTCAGTCATACACTTGCAAAGCCTGCCTGCATGCCTGTTAGTTATGCTGTAGAAACTGGCCAACATCTTGGTAAAATTATTCAGCCTCAGGGGGTGGGCAAATCGATTTTGGTGATCTTTACACACTCGTAGGTATTTATTATCATGTCAATGGAATCATAGCTCTAAAATAGAACTGTGTGATCACAGGAAGACGCCTGGTGGTTTGTAGCTCATATATGGCCCTTTGACAGAACTAGCCTGGAGAAGGTGCTACATGGTTGTGCTTCAGGATCCTGTATGGCTACTTCTCTGGGAGTCATCCCTTGGGTTTTTACGCCATTTAAAGCTCAACTCAGTGATTTTTACATTAAAGGCTCTTAACGGTAGATGTTGGGTGTTTTGGCTTTACATACTGAGAAGATGGACTTAAGTGACCTCTTCACCTTTAATGTCAAACTTATGTCACTTCCTGCTGTGCTAGATGGACAAGTCATAGGCCCTATTTTTCATTTAGAACTCATCTTGACAGCAAACATTATTACAAGTCAATATACTCTTCTTCGTAGGCCTCAGTCAAACACTTGTTAAGTCTGCCTATTCCCAAATCTGAACCTGCCCTATGACTTTACAATAGAAGCATATGGAGACATTGGAACAGCACCATTACAATGGTTTTACTTTGCACAACAACATGAACTTCATACTTTATATACTAATAGTTTGAGTTAGGCCTGGCTTTTTAGTTCTTTTCGAAGCATATCCCCTCTGTGAACTCAATTTTTTTTTTAATGTGGTGTGATTACATCAACTATAGCAGATTGTGAAGTCCATGTAGGAGGGAACCTACCAACATTGAGGAGCCTGCGAAAGATCCCTGAGTACCAATCCCTGCAGAGTGTAGACTGGTAAGCAACTCATCAGCCACCATCTATAACTAGATTTTATAAGATGATCATTACAATTGTAACAATCACACCTTGAAGTACAAAGAATTGGAAAAACCTCTTACCCATTATCTGTGGTCATGATTGGTCATGATGAAAACATCTGTAGGTCAAACTTGTGAGCATTAAAATATTAATATTTCTAATTTACAGCATCATTGGTAAGAGTA
>NW_019514078.1:0-674 GCF_002814215.2 Seriola lalandi dorsalis
AGCCATCCCTTGGGGTTTTGACGCCATTTAAAGCTCAACTCAGTGATTTTTATATTAAAGGCTCTTAAGGGTAGATGTTGGGCGTTTTGGCCTTACTTACTGAGAAGATGGGCTTAAGCAGCCTAGGTTCAATTGATGTCAAATTTTGGTCACTTTTTGCTCTGCTAGATGGACAAATTATGGGTACAAGTTTTCAGTTAAACCTCATCCTCACAGCAATTATTGCAAGTCCATACACTCTCATTTGCTTGAGTAGGCCCCAGTCATACACTTGCAAAGCCTGCCTGTTTGTTCTGCTGCAGAAACTGGCAAATGTGTTGGTCAAATTCTTAGGCCCCAGGGAGCGGGTAAATTGACTTTGGTCATTTTTCCTCAATTGTAGCTATTTATCATGATGTAAAATGAAGTAAGGCATAAAAAAAGAGCGGTGGGATCAATGTAAGCTGCTGGTTTGAGCCCTCATGGTTTGGAGCCCCGATGCGGCCCTTGAACAGATTTAGCCCGGGGAAGGCGCTAGAAGGTTGTGCTTCAGGATTCTGTACGGTAACTTCTCTGGGAGTCATCCCTTGGGTTTTGACGCCATTTAAAGCTCAACCCAGTGATTTTTACATTAAAGGCTCTTAACAGTAGATGTTGGGTGTTTTGGCTTTACATACTGAGAAGATTGGCTTAAG
>NW_019514079.1:0-458 GCF_002814215.2 Seriola lalandi dorsalis
AGGGACGAAATGAGTTCCCCTCACCAATAGACTAGCTTTTGAAGATACCATCGGAATTTATGGCTAGCTCATCGAACTCATTCTGAACCAACACTCCTGCACCAAATGGGAGACAAACACAACTCTCCCCCACAGACTGACAATGAATTCATGTTTCATCCCTGACACTCATCCGGGATTGATAGGAGGGTGCCACCTCTTATCAAATAACATGAAAAGGAACATTTAGCCATCAAGGTGCTAAACCACCAGGATTCACACTCCTGGTTCATTTCCTCTCACAAGAGAAAACAACACTCTCACCTTTAACACCCTTTCTTACCCAAAGGGGGGTCTCACGAGGAACCACAGACCCCCGCCATAAAACCATCCTACATTCCAAGCCGGATTGATGAACTATTCCACATTTTATAAAGCATGATTGAAATGTCATTGAACCAAACGTCCTATCACCAGGT
>NW_019514080.1:0-542 GCF_002814215.2 Seriola lalandi dorsalis
AGGGACGAAATGAGTTCCCCTCACCAATAGACTAGCTTTTGAAGATACCATCGGAATTTATGGCTAGCTCATCGAACTCATTCTGAACCAACACTCCTGCACCAAATGGGAGACAAACACAACTCTCCCCCACAGACTGACAATGAATTCATGTTTCATCCCTGACACTCATCCGGGATTGATAGGAGGGTGCCACCTCTTATCAAATAACATGAAAAGGAACATTTAGCCATCAAGGTGCTAAACCACCAGGATTCACACTCCTGACTCATTTTCTCTCACAAGAGAAAATAACACTCTCACCTTTAACACCCTTTCTTACCCAAAGGGGGGTCTCACGAGGAACCACAGATCCCCGCCATAAAACCATCCTACATTCCAAGCCGGATTGATGAACTATTCCACATTTTATAAAGCATGATTGAAATGTCATTGAACCAAACGTCCTATCACCAGGTAATTCATGCAGTATTACTCTGGAAAGATTTCAATTAAGTATGATCCAAAGTTCATTTCTGTAGCCCACATGGAGGCTGAGATAG
>NW_019514081.1:0-404 GCF_002814215.2 Seriola lalandi dorsalis
TGAATCAACATTTTCCTTTGATGCCATTAACGCATTCATTTTTTCCATACACCTTTTGGCTTGTTTGCATTTTGCACTCCTTTTTTCCTGGTGTGTTATCACACTATATTCCAGACCTTTACCAGACTTTTTAACAGTTCTTTTTGGCTTTTCAGCATCCTCTGCATTGACGTCAGACATTTCCGTTTCTTTTATTTATTTTCCTTTTTTTTTGCAAACCAATAACAGTCCAAAAAAAAGCACCAAAGAGCGGGTTGCAAAAACACACGATGCTTATTGACCAACAGATCCTCTTCATCAAACAAACACACACAACATTCGGCCTTTTTTGATTGAGTTAAGGCGCGTAGCCGTGCGTAAAAGTAGACGTGTCGCAATTCAACCATCTATTCATAGAGTTCCAT
>NW_019514082.1:0-709 GCF_002814215.2 Seriola lalandi dorsalis
ACATTTCTTATCATGCATTTGGTCATTGAATGTAATATGATTTGTGTGAAGACAGAGAGTTGTGATCATAGAAACAATTTTCTGCAGGTGCTGGATCAAAAACAAACTGAAGGAAAAAGTCAGACAATGATCTGCACACTGTTCTGATGACTCCCAGAAAATATCTAACAGAGCAACATTTCCATCCAACAGATCTCGGTCAGATGACATCAATAAAGATTTTTAGGTTCCAGGTTTGTACTAGTCTGAGACAAATCAGGTGGCTGTCTCTGTGTGTAAGATCTGTTTCAGCCTCAACTGGACTGTCACTGTGGTCTAAATATATTAACAGCCTTTGTTCTGTTTATTATCAAGACCATATATTAAAACAGTCATACCTATGACCCCAGGGGGTACATACGTCTGTCTGCCCCATTGTTGGGATGCGATATCTCAATAACGTTTTTAGGAAATTTCTTCAAATTTGGTAAAAATGTCCACTTGGACAAGGACACCCTGATTAGATTATGGTGGTCAAAGGTCAAAGGTCAGTGTAGTGGCCGTTTGTCCACAAAAGCAACGAAAAATTTCTAATCAAACTTTAAATCATAAAAAACTCAAAAGGCCACTTTTGCACAGTGGGTTGTGGTGTACACGGATGGGAGAAAGCATGAAGTCCAAACGACTTTCAATTTTCAACAAAAAACGTGATTTATTTAATCGGATAACA
>NW_019514083.1:0-457 GCF_002814215.2 Seriola lalandi dorsalis
AATGATAAAGTATAGTAAGGCATAAAAATGGCAAAAAACGTCATAGTATAGTATGGAAAAAAATGGAAAAAAACGTCATTGTATAGTAAGGCATAAAAACGGTAAAAAAAAACGTCATAGTATAGTAAGGCATGAAACTAGCAAAAAACGTCACAGTATTATGTTGCAAAAAATGTCATAGTATAGTAAGGCATAAAAATGGTTAAAAAAAAAAAACGTCATAGTATAGCATGGCAAAAAATTATATACTATAGTAAGGCATGAAAATGGCTAAAAATGTCATAGTATAGTAAGGCATAAAAATGGTAAAAAAAAAAAAGTCATAGTATAGTGAGGCATAAAAACTGTAGAAAATGTCATAGTATAGTAAGGCATAAAAACGGTAAAAAAAACGTCATAGTATAGTAAGGCATGAAACTAGCAAAAAACGTCACAGTATTATGTGGCAAAAAACGTC
>NW_019514084.1:0-369 GCF_002814215.2 Seriola lalandi dorsalis
TTTCCTGTGTGTTTCCTGCATGTTTCCTGCATATTTCCTGCATATTTCCTGCCTGTTTCCTGCGTGTTTCGTGCGTGTTTCCTGCATGTTTCCTGCATGTTTCCTGCATGTTTCCTGCATGTTTCCTGTGTGTTTCCTTCATGTTTCCCGTGTGTTTCCTGCCTGTTTCCTGCATGTTTCCCATGTTTTCCTGCCTGTTTCCTGCATGTTTCCCGTGTTTTTCCTGCCTGTTTCCTGCATGTTTCCTGCCTGTTTCCCGTGTGTTTCCTGCATGTTCCCTGCATGTTTCCTGCATGTTTCCTGCATGTTTCCTGCATGTTTCCTGCATGTTTCCCGTGTGTTTCCTGCATGTTCCCTGCATGTTTCCCG
>NW_019514086.1:0-423 GCF_002814215.2 Seriola lalandi dorsalis
TATGGACAGTAAAAATATCACTTTAAAAGATAAAACTGGTGTAGTGTTTACTTATTGTAAACATGGCCTGTGAAAAAAGCAAAATCAGCAATGCTTTTCTGTTAATAACTATGGTCCATCTATCCACCGCCAGAAATATATATTCCATATCATGTAACTATTTGAACCCCATGGTATTCAAATTAAAACAAGTCACAGATTTGCAATTCTTCTTTGGTCTGTATAGCTTTTTTTTTTTAAACAATTTTTTTCAAGATAACATACTGATGATTACAGTATGATTATACTGCGAGTGTCATGTTTTGAAAAAGTTTATCTTAGATTGTTGCTTATGCCCATGCAGTAGAGTAGGAGGAGGCTTTCCAGTGTTACTGGATGGGCGGGGCAGGGAGCTATCTGGTTTCTGCTATTAGGGATTGTGAC
>NW_019514087.1:0-442 GCF_002814215.2 Seriola lalandi dorsalis
CAAGGTATAGTATGTCATTCAAGTATCATAGAAAATGTTATAAAAATGTCATAGAAGAATACGCCATAAAAATATCATAAAAAACGTCAAAGTATAGTATGTCGTAAAAATGTCATAGTCTAGTATGTCATAAAAATATCATAGTGTAGTATGTCATAAAAATGTCCTAGTATAGTATGTCATTAAAGGATCATAAAAAATGTTATACAAATGTCATAGAAGAGTTTGCCATAAAAATATCATAAAAAATGTCATAGTATAGTCTGTCATTAAAGTATCATAAAAATGTCATAATATAGTATGTCATAAAAATGTCATAATATAGTATGTCATAAAAAATATAAAAAGTCATAGTATAGTACATTATAAAAATATCATAGTATAGTATGTCATAAAATTATCATAGAAAATATCATAAAAATGTCATAGTATAGTATGTCAT
>NW_019514088.1:0-587 GCF_002814215.2 Seriola lalandi dorsalis
TGTCATTTAATTCCTTATCATACTATGATGTTTTTATGACCTTTTATGCCTTAATATATTATGATGTTTTTTTTGACATTTTATGCCATACTATACTATGACATTTTTTCACCTTTTTATGCCATATCATACTTTGACGTTTTTTGGTATTTTTATGCCTTACTACACTATGTTGTTTTATTCCTTATCATACTATGATGTTTTTATAACATTTTGTGCTATACTATACTATGACGTTTTTTCACCTTTTTATGCCATATCATACTTTGACGTTTTTTGGTATTTTTATGCCTTACTTTACTATGTCGTTTAATTCCTTATCATACTATGATATTTTTATGACCTTTTATGCCTTAATATATTATGATGTTTTTTTGACATTTTATGCCATACTATACTATGACGTTTTTTGACATTTTTATGCTTTAATATACTATGACACTTTTTGACATTTTTATGCTCTACTTTACTATGTCATTTAATTCCTTATCATACTATGATGTTTTTTTTTACATTTTATGCCATATCATACTTTGACGTTTTTTGGTATTTTTATGCCTTACTTTACTATGTCGTTTAATTCCTTA
>NW_019514089.1:0-462 GCF_002814215.2 Seriola lalandi dorsalis
TTTTTTATATAAACACATGACATAAATAAATATCATGATAAATGCATTAAAAAAAAACTCAGCATGACATTATAGAGCTGAAGGAATAAACTTTGAACATAAAAGTTTTTGAATTATCTTAATTATAACTTTGACATGTATTGTTACTTAGCGGTCCACATGTAGATACTAGGGATGAGCATTTTCAGTAATTTCAATATTCAAATATTCTCATTACCTTATGAACAAGTACTCTATTACTCGCAAATTATATATATGTTTTTTGGGGTTTTTTAACCGTAATAAAAGAAATACGGGAGGTCCATGTCCAACTGGAAACAAGAAAGAATGTTAAACTTTTGTTTACAGTCGGACATGGACCTCCCTGACCAAGCCTACTGTTTGGCTCACAGAGAGCATGATATACAAGTTTAACGCCACGTACCTTGGACTGCACGTTATTGTCGTATTTTTTTTTTTTTT
>NW_019514090.1:0-367 GCF_002814215.2 Seriola lalandi dorsalis
CTTTTATCCCTGACACACTCACACTCTCCTCTATTCATTCATATACGGAAATTTACCCTGTGTTGAAAACCTGCCGACAAACAGACAATGTTAGGTTATCACAGATATATCAACAGTATCTACTAGGGCGTCTCGTTGTTGACGTCATTATTCAAGTAGTGTTTCACTACTCGTGCACCTGCGCACGTGTTGTTTTTGGCTTGATTAGTTGGACTCAGGTAGCGTTACGTGCACCATGGCAGCCGTTACTAGGGAAAGTGATGTCGGGAAATACTTTGATAAAAAAAAAAAAAAATACGACAATAACGTGCAGTCCAAGGTATGTGGCGTTAAACTTGTATATCATGCTCTCTGAGAGCCAAACAGT
>NW_019514091.1:0-407 GCF_002814215.2 Seriola lalandi dorsalis
TCAGAGGAAAAGATATGTTTAAAAAATAAGGGTGATGACTAATAATAAAAAATAATGTGTACAATTGTAGTAAATAAAAATGAAAACCTTTAGCACAGTCAGTTAAAAAAATGATTAAATTAACAGACATAAAAATGCGCAGAAGAATATGTATATTTTTAGTTGTGTATTGTAGGAAGGGAAGGTATAATAATCTTTCATATTGTTTGTAGTTAGAATTGCCTTTATACTTCGCAGACCAAAGCTGAAGATGCAAATACTTCACTGGTATTATAAAGCTCATGTTAAAATCAATGGTGACTCGGTAGTTTTACTACAACACATACTGAAGGGCGCATTATTCCATTACTTTCATTTTATACTACGACATGCTTCATAGTAGGGAAATATAACTTTTTGCTCCTATA
>NW_019514092.1:0-988 GCF_002814215.2 Seriola lalandi dorsalis
TGAGAAACTCCTGCCAGACCAAGACCCACACATTCATATGGAGATGTGGGACTATAAATAGGAGGCATGAAGACAGCAGAGATCAGATTCTCTCTACAGAGACCTCGACAGCACACAGATCCAGCCATGGCACCTACAATCACTGCACCAATGACCAACTCTCAGGAGCATCTGACTCTGACCCACAAGGTAAATTGGAGATTCAAGGAGACTCAATCTTCATTCATGACAAGTTGTATTTGTTAATGCTAACACTTTACTCCAGAATATGTTTATTAATGACTTTGTTCTTCTCTCTGCAGCTCAGAAAACCTCTGGTGGAGAAGTTACGCAGAGAGCGAATCAACAGCAGCATTGAGCAGCTCAAGTCTCTGCTGGGTCCAGACTTCCTCAAACAGCAGTCAGACTCTAAGCTGGAGAAAGCAGACATCCTGGAGATGACAGTTTGCTTCCTGACACAGCTGCAGCAGCAGAATCAACAGCAGAGAAGACTGCTGAACCTCGTCAACAAGCTGCAGTCTTCCTCTGAGAAGAACCTGATGGAGGCTGACTTCTCTCTCCTGAGCTCCACAGTCCAGACCAGCATCACCAAAGAGATCAGGCCAGTCAACAGCGCCCTCTGGAGGCCGTGGTAGACACTTACAGACTGGACTTACTACCAGACAAACTGAGATGACCATGTTGGTCAAAGATTACTGCAACTGAATTCTATGAAATTTAAGGACTTGTTCTTCTGTATGAACAGAAGGCTGTAGTTTGTATTTTGTGCATTTCTTTGTGTAAGATGAGATTTCCTAATGGAAATGACAACAACAATATCTTTCAAGTTAAGAAAGAGAACATCTTGTCATGCATGTTGCATGAATCAAATATAATTGCATCAGCAATTATTATTATCATACTTCACCATACATCATGTATCGGTGGTGTGTAATGCTATGGTAACATTTGTTATCTTTTGATTGGTATTGATCATTTTGATAAAAAA
>NW_019514093.1:0-1037 GCF_002814215.2 Seriola lalandi dorsalis
ATGGACGCCGAAATGAAAACCACACACGTCACGCATCCACTGTGTTCCTGACCCGTGTCATTGTTCCAAAGGTCTCAGTTTCTCTCCGTCCAGACGACAACACATCCTCAGGTTTTTAAAGTAAAACTGGTCCAGCAGAGTTTCTGGAAGTCTCAGTTTTAGAGGCTTGAAGACTTTGTGGACGGCAGGTGTAAACGTAGCAGGAATTATGAGTTTGAAGACTAAAACATATCAGTGTGGACGAAGCCTAAGGCTCAGTGTTGGCGCCCACATCAGCAGCTTCACTTTGAGTGAACGTGGACTAACCTCAGTAGGACGGGGAGGAACTTGAGGTATAATTTACTTAAGGTGACAGTCCATGAATGCAGCATTGAGGAAAGTATTAACTAAATTAATAACATGAGAAAGATGAAGTCAGTGAGATTAGATTAAAATTTTAGCCCAGACGTAACCTGTAATATGAATCCTCAAATAAAAGCTGCAATTTAAATAATGGCCAACATCAAGAAATGAATAAAGATCTGTTAGAAAACTCTGAGTGGTACGTTCAGTCTCTGCCCTGCCTCCAGTCTCCCTGCCTGCTGCAGGTCTCTGGTCCTGCAGCAGGTCTCTGGTCCTGATCCTGCAGCAGGTCTCTGGTCCTGGTCCTGCAGCAGGTCTCTGGTCCTGGTCCTGCAGCAGGTCTCTGGTCCTGCAGCAGGTCTCTGGTCCTGGTCCTGCTGCAGGTCTCTGGTCCTGTAGCAGATCTCTGGTCCTGTAGCAGGTCTCTGGTCCTGCAGCAGGTCTCTGGTCCTGGTCCTGCAGCAGGTCTCTGGTCCTGATCCTGCAGCAGGTCTCTGGTCCTGTAGCAGATCTCTGGTCCTGCAGCAGATCTCTGGTCCTGATCCTGCAGCAGGTCTCTGGTCCTGATCCTGCAGCAGGTCTCTGGTCCTGTAGCAGATCTCTGGTCCTGCAGCAGATCTCTGGTCCTGATCCTGCAGCAGGTCTCTGGTCCTGTAGCAGGTCTCTGGTCCTGCAGCAGATCTCTGGTCCTGCAG
>NW_019514094.1:0-301 GCF_002814215.2 Seriola lalandi dorsalis
GGACTAAAAAAAAAGACCACCACTTGAGATTTCGTTGTGGGAGAATATAAATCATTTTGTCAAAAAATTAAGGAAAGTGAAAAATTGAAATGAGTGAAGAGGAAAAAAGAAGTTGACCTTGGGGAACAAGATTTTTTTTAAATCCCTCCCCACCTGTCACTTTGTGCGTGACGAGTACTTGAACCGTTTGCTGTCACACCTAGACTTACTTCTCTTTCAGACTCACTGATGGTGAAAGAGATGAAAATGTCTGAAGGTGAAGTACTGTACACAGAAGTCGAATTTACGAGGGGAGCGAGGG
>NW_019514095.1:0-1726 GCF_002814215.2 Seriola lalandi dorsalis
AAAAATTGAAATGAGTGAAGAGGAAAAAAGAAGTTGACCTTGGGGAACAAGATTTTTTTTAAATCCCTCCCCACCTGTCACTTTGTGCGTGACGAGTACTTGAACCGTTTGCTGTCACACCTAGACTTACTTCTCTTTCAGACTCACTGATGGTGAAAGAGATGAAAATGTCTGAAGGTGAAGTACTGTACACAGAAGTCGAATTTACGAGGGGAGCGAGGGCATGCACCAATGGTGAGTCTTAATTTCTTTTACAACGTTTTATGGTTACAGTGTATACAAGAATAAAATAAAGATGTATGCTGAAAAAGAGTGAACTGTTCATTTCAAGTCTTCTTAGCAACATTTCACTTTCTTCAGAATGAAATGATGGACTTGATTTCCCTCTTACATCTCCAAGAATACCACCAGAGTTTTCGAAGATGAAAACTCCAGATACTTCCAAGAGTTTGTTTCTTTTGTTAGTCAGCCTTTGAGTGGAGTACGAATGTTTAATCGTTCACTCAGTGGCGCCTGCTCACAATCCTTTCAACAGCAGTTTGTTTTGTGTTGCAGAGACAACTTCCTCATCAGCTGAAACCACTTACTCTGAAGTCAGGATCTTGAGAACTGAACCACCTGCAGAGCTGCCTGGTAGGTAATAAACAGCAAGTCAGTGGCATGGTGAGGTGAGGTGATTACCTGATTGACAGTAAATTAGTCAGCAACTATTCTGATAATTGAATAACAATTTCAGACATTTTTCAAGAAAAATGGTAAAAATTCAAGACTTCCAGCTTCTGAGATGTAAATATTTTCTGTTCTTTTTAGTCTTCTACAACCATAAACATATATCTTTAGGTTTTTGATTGTTTATTAGACAAAATGAGATATGTGAAGATGTTACCTTGGACTTCTGATGGACATTTTTCATTAGTTTCTGACATTTCTTAGAAAAATAATGAGCAGATTAACTGATAATGAACATAAGTTAGTTGCCCTATTATTGTGTATAATAAAGTTTCTACTTACTATGATTATTGTTATGTACCAAAACACCAAAGCAAATTCCTGGATCTTGCACAGAGATGATAAATCAGTGTAATTTGCTCGTTTATTTGCCTCTGTTAGATTCTAACCTTCATGAAGGAGGATTTACAGCAGGACTGTTGTATCAGACTGCATTAGTCATAGCTAGGTGTTCCTAATAAACTGCTGAGTGTACTGTATAGAGCCAAGCTAAGAAACTGAATGTATGGTTTTCTCCAGGTTAAATCTAACCAGGTTTCTCATTTACACAAAGTTTAAGAAATTACCTTACTAGAATAAACTGGATACTTAATTTGATGTGAACTGTCTCCTCTGTTGTTGAACAGGCGCCCAACAAGCAGCAGAGCCAAACGAACGATCCAAGGTGACATGGCAGACCGTGGCTCTGCTGGTTCTCAGTGCTCTGCTGGCAGCTGCCGTCATTGCTCTCTGTGTTACCTGTGAGTTTGTACCGTTTTCTCAAAGAACATTAATTTAGACTGACTTGTAAAATGAGAAGAACAATCTCAGCAACTTTGAGAATCTAGATTGATATGTTATTGGTTATTTTCCTTGTAATAGAACTGATGTAAAATCACTAAAAATCTAATTTAATCTACAAATGTCTGTCCATATTATTTAACCTCATTCTAATGACTCTGAACAGACTCCTGCTCATCATCAAGTACCGACCTTCTCTGACTATACTTTCTTTTTT
>NW_019514096.1:0-444 GCF_002814215.2 Seriola lalandi dorsalis
GTGGAACAACCAGAGCAGTTCTCTCTCTTATTGTAAGATCTGATTAAAACAAAACTCGGAGTATTTGCCTCCTGTTAGTTTTATACATCGTATCAACAGCAGGATACTGGTTTTGTTTCCTGTTGCTGTTGCTTGTCTAAAACCAAGAAATTACATGCGTTTTAGCTCCTCTGGTTCCCTCGTCCTGAAGTCTCTGGGCTTATTTGACATAAGGTCTGTGGTTAACACAAGACATTTTCACATTTTACTCTACAACATAAAAAAAGTCAATAAATATCCTGATTTCTTTAAACTTTTCCATCTGTTAAAAAAAGGCCGGTTATAACAAGTGTCTAAATGAGACGACAGGTTGTCGGGGACGTTAAACGTCGTCACGTAGAACATGAAAACCGATCTTCTCACCTGTCCACCTTTACTGCCTCGTTGTGAGGAAAGGCTTCTGTA
>NW_019514097.1:0-555 GCF_002814215.2 Seriola lalandi dorsalis
TGTGTACAGACTGTCTCTGTCTACAGACTGCCTCTGTGTACAGACTGTCTCTGTGTGCAGACTGTCTCTGTGTGCAGACTGTCTCTGTGTGCAGACTGTCTCTGTGTACAGACTGCCTCTGTGTACAGACTGTCTCTGTGTACAGACTGTCTCTGTCTACAGACTGCCTCTGTGTACAGACTGTCTCTGTGTGCAGACTGTCTCTGTGTACAGACTGTCTCTGTGTACAGACTGCCTCTGTGTACAGACTGCTTCTGTGTACAGACTGCCTCTGTGTACAGACTGCCTCTGTGTACAGACTGTCTCTGTCTACAGACTGCCTCTGTGTACAGACTGTCTCTGTGTGCAGACTGTCTCTGTGTGCAGACTGTCTCTGTGTGCAGACTGTCTCTGTGTACAGACTGCCTCTGTGTACAGACTGTCTCTGTGTACAGACTGTCTCTGTCTACAGACTGCCTCTGTGTACAGACTGTCTCTGTGTGCAGACTGTCTCTGTGTGCAGACTGTCTCTGTGTGCAGACTGTCTCTGTGTACAGACTGCCTCTGTGTACAGAC
>NW_019514098.1:0-541 GCF_002814215.2 Seriola lalandi dorsalis
TGTGTGTGTGTGTGTGTGTGTGTGTGTGTGTGTGTGTGTGTGTGTGTGTGTGTGTGTGTGTGTCTCTCTCAGCCACAACAGCTGCTCCTCTTAGCGGAGTCATTTTGGTAAACACTCCTCATCTAAGCTCCTGAACTTGAAATGCTCTGATCTCCTCAGAATAAATAAATAAATAAATAAAAAATAAATATAAAAACACACAGTTCCTGTAAAAACATTTGCGCGCACATTAACCAACAGATGACTTCCCCCTGCTTCCCCACGTACATCTGTTGGCACTTAAAACCATGTAATACTCGCACAAAACACCCATAACAAGCGAGCGCGCTGCGGGGCTCATCTCGGGCCCATAAACACATAAAGATGTTCGTGACTGGAGAGCAGCCTAATTCAACACAAGATATATTTGCCATGTGTGGGTGATAAATGGCGAGATATGATATGGGATTTGCAGAAATTAACACTAAACCACTGACCCACGCTCACATTTCAGAAATACATTTCCCCAAGTCCGAATTGAAGTGATATTTATTCTCCACGC
>NW_019514099.1:0-398 GCF_002814215.2 Seriola lalandi dorsalis
AGGGAGTTAATTACTCGCAAGAGCGCGGCCTTGAAAGTGACGTCACGTTAGGCACCAGGTGAGAGTCAGAGAAGTGAAGTCGTGAGGAATAAGGCAGCGAATTACCGGAGAAAAAAGGTAGACTTATTAGCCAATTCAGTGACGCTAACTTGAAAAAACTAATTGATAACATTAAGCTAATATCTACACGTCATTATGTATCAACTGCTGACTGCATTTTCAGATGAGCTTGTTCAGATACTTCTCTAAGAAGAGAAAGACAACAGATGAAGAAGACGCTAGTCAGGTAGCATCATAAGCCTTTTACTGACTCGTAAATGATGATGGTTAGGTAAGAAATAGTATTTTAATGTTCACACTTGTAATCAGATGTGATGTGAGTGTAAACTATATAACGC
>NW_019514100.1:0-756 GCF_002814215.2 Seriola lalandi dorsalis
GTCATAGTATAGTAAGGCATAAAAAATGACAGTATAGTAAGGCTAAAATTTTTTTTTAAAAAGGCATAGTATAGTATGGCATAAAAATGACATAGTATGGTAAGGTATAAAAAGTCATAAAAATGTCATAGTATAGTAAGGCATAAAAAATGTCATAGTATAGTAAGGCATAAAAAGTCATAAAAATGTCATAGTATAGTATGGCTAAAAATGTTTTTAAAAAGGCATAGTATAGTATGGCATAAAAATGACATAGTATGGCAAGGTATAAAATGTCATAAAAAATGTCATAGTATAGTAAGGCATAAAAAATGACATAGTATAGTAAGACATAAAAAGTCATAAATATGTCATAGTATAGTAAGGCATAAAAAATGACAGTATCGTAAGGCATAAAAAGTCATAAAAACGTCAAAGTAAAGTAAGTCATAAAAGGTCATAAAAATGTCATAGTATAGTAAGGCATAAAAAATGACATAGTATAGTAAGGCAAAAAAAGTCATAAAAAAACATCATAGTATAGTAAGTCATAAAAAGGTCATAAAAATGACATAGTATAGTAAGGCACAAAAATGTCATAAAAACATCATAGTATAGTAAGGCATAAAAAATGACATAGTATAGTAAGTCATAAAAAGTCATAAAAATGTCATAGTATAGTAAGGCATAAAAATGTCATAAAAACATCATAGTATAGCAAGGCATAAAAAATGACATAGTATAGCAAGGCATAAAATGTAAAAAAATATATAGTAT
>NW_019514101.1:0-914 GCF_002814215.2 Seriola lalandi dorsalis
TAAGGCATAAAAAGTCATAAAAAGTCATAGTATAGTAAGGCATAAAAAGTCATAAAAAGTCATAGTATAGTAAGGTATAAAAAGTCATAAAAAACGTCATAGTATAGTAAGGCATAAAAAGTCATAGTATAGTAAGGCATAAAAAGTCATAAAAAACGTCATAGTATAGTAAGGCATAAAAAGAAAAAAAAAGTCATAGTATAGTAAGGCATAAAAAGAAAAAAAAAGTCATAATATAGTAAGGCATAAAAAGTCATAGTATAGTAAAGCATAAAAAGTCATAAAAAGTCATAGTATAGTAAGGTATAAAAAGTCATAAAAAGTCATAGTATAGTAAGGCATAAAAAGTCATAGTATAGTAACGTATAAAAAGTCATAAAAAGTCATAGTATAGTAAGGTATAAAAAGTCATAAAAAAGTCATAGTATAGTAAGGCATAAAAAGTCATAAAAAACGTCAGTATAGTAAGGCATAAAAAGTCATAAAAAACATCATAGTATAGTGAGGTATAAAAAGTCATAGAATAGTGAGGCATAAAAAGTCATAAAAAAGTCAGAGTATAGTAAGGCATAAAAATTCATAAAAAGTCATATTATAGTAAGGCATAAAAAGTCATAGTATAGTAAGGCATAAAAAGTCATAAAAAACGTCATAGTATAGTAAGGTATAAAAAGTCATAAAAAGTCATAAAAAACGTCATAGTATAGTAATGCATAAAAAGTCATAAAAAGTCATATTATAGTAAGGTATAAAAAGTCATAAAAAACGTCATAGTATAGTAAGGTATAAAAAGTCATAAAAAGTCATAGTATAGTAAGGCATAAAAAGTCATAGTATAGTAAGGCATAAAAAGTCATAAAAAGTCATAAAAAACGTAATAGTATAGTAAGGCATAAAAAGTCATAAAAAGTCAT